>NC_134547.1:74011320-74208820 GCF_050624435.1 Tenrec ecaudatus
TGTACTCTGTGTTTGTGTGTGTCTGTCTGCATTAGAACATTTTTGTGTCTGTGGCAAGGAAACCCGTGTGTTGTATATGAGCAGGTAACCTGACTTCAGGAAAGATGCAGACGGATTAACATAAAACGGAGGATCTCTCTAGAATTCAACCCAGCAGCGTTGCTTAGAGGGAAAATCAACACTGCTGGAACCCATGTGGAACATCATCAAGATTAAGGAAGCAGAGACCCATGGTGTTTTGAGGGCCTGGGCTTTTTGTCTATCCACAGTGGAGGCCAGCTGGGGCTTGACCTTGGACCCTCCTGGTCTCTGCTGGTACCAGGACCATTTTTAGCCTGTGGAGTGGCTTGGCCTCAGCACAGCCACAGTTTGCCACCACCTGCTTGAGGGCAGGGGCTGGAATCTTGCAGCTCCAGAGGCAGGGAAGGGTTTGAGCTGCATTGTTGCCCTTGTTTCCATCTCCTCTCTGTCCCCCTCCCACCGACCATTGGGTTCTGGATGGCTGCTCTGGGGCCTTTAATCCACACAGCCACAGCTTGCTGATACTACCAGGGAGCAGGGACTAAACCCTTGCAGCTCCACTCCCTGGATCGGGGCTGAGATACATTGTGCGTTTGTTTCCACCCCTTCACTATACACCCCGCCCCCATCTCCCACAGGCTCATCAGGCTACCTTTTAAATGTTGTTTTCTTGCTCCTCTTAGTCTCTCTCCTGGTCTCCCACACACTACTGCTAACCTCCAGGCCACTCCCCTGATTGTAGGGCATTTATGCCTGCAACCATACGCAGCTAGGTGAGTTCCACACTGTGTAGGTGGCCCTAGTCTGGAGACAGCCCTCCTGATCTGCACCAGTGGATGTTCTCAATTTCCTAAGGGGACATTCCTGCCTGTGCGCCTGGGGTCCTAATGTAACACAGACAACACCCCTCAAGGTTCCCAGCTGCTGCAGGAACCTCTGCCCAATACCGGAACACCCAATCATGCAACCCAGCCGTCTCCTGGGTCACACTCTTTGTCCGGAGCCATGAGGCCCGGCCATTGCTTGGAATTTATTAGGACCTGCTTGGAGCCATGAGGCCTGGCCATTACTTGGAATTTATTAGCCTGAGCTCTGGGCATTCTTCTACCCCAGCCTAAGTGACAGAGCACTGCAGGTGTAATGCTTGAGCAAAAAAGGGGTGATGCTCTTTAGATAAGCACCCGTGTCCTGCATGCCCTTGATTTGCCAATAGATCATCCTCCCCTATGTTTGGATTGCGTGTGCATGCCACTCCTCTGCATTCCTAATTGAAGACTGTAAGCCATAACAGACTCACGGGCAGGGCACGCTCCACTGATATCCCTGATTGGCCGGTTGCCAAGTAGGCTAATCTGCATGTTCGGCTGAGGATCCCCCCCTTACCCCACCCCACGGCTGGCTGTTATAAGCTGTGACTCTTTGTTCATTAAAACAGGACTTGGTCAGGATATTGTCTTGTCCTCACTCTCCGGGCCTCTTGTACCCACCCAATTCCCACTCTCTGCTCCACGTTCCACGGTGAATGTCCCGCGGGACGGGACATCCCCTGAGATGGAAGTACAGGAGCATCAAGTGGTAGGTAACTTCCGTTGTGAAATAAACAGTAGGCAGTGCGAAAAAGCATTCCTGCAAGTCTCCCAGAGAGAGCCAGTGCTCTTGGACACACTGCAAAATGGGTCCTGGCTCCTCTAAGACAACGCAAGGGAAACAGCCTTCAGCCACAATGAACTCAATGTAAAAATATAAAAAATACATGGGATAAACTAACAGCATTGGGAGATGTCCTGAACAGAATAACATGTGTAGAAGAAGCAGACATTGAGTGGGCATAGAGAGAAATTTTCGGAATACTCCTTGGAGTCATACACAATATGAGGGAAACAATAGAGAAAAAGGATGAAATGATCGAAGAGGTAAGAGCGATAAACCAAAGGGAAATTCAGGACCTTACGGAGGTGATAACGAAAACCAGTAGCAGACGCAGGGACCTCAAGCATCGACTGGGGGAATCAGGGAACAGCATCAGGGACTTAGAAGACAACCTAGCTGACTTAAACCACATGAACAAAAATCTAATAAGATCATCAGAGAAGCTGAAGAAAATTAAGAATGATGTCTGATGCTTTGAAGCAGAACACCGTTAGAGCTATTGGCTTACTGTGTTTGTATATTATCTGGTTCTTGTGTCTATGGCAAGGTAACCTATGTGTATATAGGAGTAGGTCCTTTTGTCTGTGCGCAGGTTACTGTGTGTGTAAATCAGCATATATTCTGGTGTATGTGGTAATGTGACCTGTGTGTGTATATGAGAAGGTTCTTGTGTCTGAGCTGGAAACGTATGTGTGTATAAGAGGAGGCAGTAGTTTCTGTGAGCAGGCAACCAAGTTGTATATGAGCAGGCCTTGTGTGTCGGGGAACTGATGCGTGTATCTGAGCAGTTCCTTTGTATCTGTGGAAGGCAGATACAAACAGTGCGTGTCCATTAGCAGGAACTTGTGCCTGGGTGCAGGGAACCTGTGTGTGTACATGAGCTGGTAACCAGTGTGTTTCTATGAGGAGGTCACCTCATTTATATGAGCAGTTCCTGTGTGTCTGTGAGTAGAAAGCCTGTGATTTTATAGTAGGGGATTCGGTGTGTGTGTGAGCAAGTAATATGCGTGTGTATAGGTACAGGTCTTGTGTCTGTGAGCAGGTCACCAGTGTGTGTATATGAGCAGGTACTGCGTGCCTGTGAGGAAAGAACGTGTGTGTGCGTGCGTGTGTGAGCAGGTCCTTGTGTGAGCATGTACCTGTTGTGTATACCGGAGCAGGTCCGATATGTCTGTGAGCAGGTAACGTGTGTGTTTATGACAAGGTCCTGTGTGTTTGTGAGCATATCAACATGCTTGTGTTTTTAAGCCATTTGTTGGGTCTGTGAGCAGATAACCTGAATGTGTACATGCGTAGGTTCCTGTGTCTGTGAGCAGGGTACTGTGTGGGTATATTTGCACGTCCCTTTGTGTGTGGAAAGCATCTTGCGGGTATATATGTTTAGGTTCTTGTGTCTGTGAAGAGGTAATCTGTGTGTGTGATGAGGTTATGTTGTCTATGAGCAGGAAACCTGTGTGTGTAAGGGAGGAGGTACTAGTGTCTGTGAGCAGGTAACCTGTGTTTGTGTCTATGAGCGGCACCTTTCTGTCTGTGAGTAGGAAAGCTGTGTGTATATGTGAGCAGGTTCTTGTCACTGAGCACATCACCTGTGGATGTAGATGAGGAGTTTCTTCTGTCTGTGAGAAGATCACCTGTGTCTGCACTGAAGCAGGCTTTTGTGTCTATGAGCAGGAAACCTGTATGTGTGCACAAGAAGAGGTAATAGTGTTTGTGAACAGCTAACCGCCGTGTGTATAGGAGCATGTCTTGTATATCTGTGATCAGGTCCTCAACGAGTGTAGATGAACAGTTCCTGTGTGTCTGTGAGCAGGTAAGCTGTGCGTGTGTATGAGGAAGCACTTTTGTTTGTGTGCAGGTAACCTGTGTATATGTATGAGAAAGGTCTTGTTTCTGTGAGAAGGTAACCTGCGTGGCTATGAGCAGGCAGCCAATGTGAACGTGAGTAGGTCTTGTGTGTCTGCGAGCTGGTCACCTGGGTGTGTGTCTGAGCCATTCCTGTGTATCTGCGAGCAGGCAAAAAGTGTGTCTCTATGAGCAGGAATTCAGGAACTGCATGCCTGTGTGTGGGTAACCTTGGTGTGTATAGGAGATGGTCATCTGTAGGCTTTTTCAGCAGGTCACCTTTCTGTATATGCACAGGTCCTGTGTGCTTGTGAGTAAGAGCCTGTGTGTTTATATGAGGAGGTACTGTGTGTCTTTGAGAAGGTAGCTTGCATGTGTCTGTAAGCAGGTCCTTGTGTCTGTGAGCAGATAACATGTAGGAGTACAAGGGCCGGTCTTGTGTCTGTGACAAGTGTACTCTGTGTGTGTGTGTGTGTGTGTGTGTGTGAGTCTGCATTAGCACATTTTTGTGTCTGTGGCAAGGAAACCCGTGTGTTGTATATGAGCAGGTAACCTGACTTCAGGAAAGATGCAGACGGATTAACATAAAACGGAGGATCTCTCTAGAATTCAACCCAGGAGCGTTGCTTAGAGGGAAAATCAACACTGCTGGAACCCATGTGGAACATCATCAAGATTAAGGAAGCAGAGACCCATGGTGTTTTGAGGGCCTGGGCTTTTTGTCTATCCTCAGTGGAGGCCAGCTGGGGCTTGACCTTGGACCCTCCTGGTCTATGCTGGTACCAAGACCATTTTTAGCCTGTGGAGTGGCTTGGCCTCAGCACAGCCACAGTTTGCCACCACCTGCTTGAGGGCAGGGACTGGAACCTTGCAGCTCCACAGGCAGGGATGGGTTTGAGCTGCATTGTTGCCCTTGTTTCCATCTCCTCTCTGTCCCCCTCCCACCGACCATTGGGTTCTGGATGGCTGCACTGGGGCCTTGAATCCACACAGCCACAGCTTGCTGATACTACCAGGGAACAGGGACTAAACCCTTGCAGCTCCACTCCCTGGATCGGGGCTGAGATACATTGAGTGTTTTTTTCCACCCCTTCACTATATACCCCGCCCCCATCTCCCACAACTCATCAGGCTAGCTTTTAAATGTTGTTTTCTTGCTCCTCTTAGTCTCTCTCCTGGTCTCCCACACACTACTGCTAACCTCCAGGCCACTCCCCTGATTGTAGGGCATTTATGCCTGCACCACATGCAGCTAGGTGAGTTCCACACTGTGTAGGTGGCCCTAGTCTGGGGACAGCCCTCCTGATCTGCACCAGTGGATGTTCTGCTCGATTTCCTAAAGGGACATTGCTGCCTGTGTGCCTGGGGTCCTAATGTAACTCAGACAACATCCATCAAGGTTCCCAGCTGCTGCAGAATCTCTGCCCTATCTCCGCAACGCCGAATCATGCAACCCGGCAGTCTCCTGGGTCACTCCCCTTCTCCGGAGCCATGAGGCCCGGCCATTGCTTGGAATTTATTAGGACCAGCTTGAGCCATGAGGCCTGGCCATTACGTGGAATTTATTAGACTGAGCACTGGGCATTCTTCTACCACAGCCTACGTGATAGAACACTGCAGCTGTCAAGCTTGAGCAAACAAGGGGTGATGCTCTTTAGATAAGCACCCGTGTCCTGCATCCCCTTGATTGGGCAAAAGATCGACCTCCCCTATGCTTGATTTGCGTGTACATGCCACTCCTCTGCGTACCTAATTGAAGACTGTAAGCCCTTACTGACTCACGGGCAAGGCACTCTCCCCTGAACTCCGATTGGCCTCTTGCCAAGGTAGCCTAATCTTGGCTGGCCGTTATAAGCTGTGACTCTTTGTTCATTAAAACAGGACTTGGTCAGGATATTGTCTTGTCCTCATTCCCCGGGCCTCTTGTACCCACCCAATTCCCACTCTCTGCTCCACGTTCCACGGTGAATGTCCCGCAGGACGGGACATCCCCTGAGATGGAAGTACAGGAGCATCAAGTGGTAGGTTACTTCCGTTGTGAAATAAACAGTAGGCAGTGCGAAAAAGCATTCCTGCAAGTCTCCCAGAGAGAGCCAGTGCTCTTGGACACACTGCAAAATGGGTCCTGGCTCCTCTAAGACAACGCAAGGGAAACAGCCTTCAGCCATAATGAACTCAATGTAAAAATATAAAAAATACATGAGATAAACTAACAGCATTGGGAGAAGATGTCCTGAACAGAATAACATGTATAGAAGAAGCAGACATTGAGCGGGCACAGAGAGAAATTTTCAGAATGCTCCTTGGAGTCATACACAATATGAGGGAAACAATAGAGAAAAAGGATGAAATGATCGAAGAGGTAAGAGCGATAAACCAAAGGGAAACTCAGGACCTTAGGGAGGAGATAACAAAAACCAGTAGCAGACTCAGGGACCTGGAGAATCGACTGGGGGAATCAGAGAACAGCATCAGGGACTCAGAAGACAACCAAGCTGGCTTAAACCACATGAACAAAAATCTAATAAGATCATCAGAGAAGCTGAAGAAAACTTAAGAATGATGTCTGATGCTTTGAAGCAGAACATCATTAGAGTTATTGGCTTACTGTGTTTGTATATTATCTGGTTCTTGTGTCTATGGCAAGGTAACCTGTGTGTATATAGGAGTAGGTCCATTTGTCTGTGCGCAGGTTACTGTGTGTGTAAATCAGCATATATTCTTGTGTATGTGGTAATGTGACCTGTGTGTGTATATGAGAAGGTTCTTGTGTCTGTGAGCTGGAAACGTATGTATGTATAAGAGGAGGCAGTAGTTTCTGTGAGCAGGCAACCAAGTTGTAGATGAGCAGGCCCTGTGTGTCTGGGAACTGATGCGTGTATCTGAGCAGTTCCTTTGTATCTGTGGAAGGCAGATACAAACAGTGCGTGTCCATTAGCAGGAACTTGTGCCTGGGTGCAGGGAACCTGTGTGTGTACATGAGCTGGTAACCAGTGTGTTTCTATGAGGAGGTCACCTCATTTATATGAGCAGTTCCTGTGTGTCTGTGAGTAGAAAGCCTGTGATTTTATAGTAGGGGTTTCGGTGTGTGTATGAGCAAGTAATATGCGTGTGTATAGGAACAGGTCTTGTGTCTGTGAGCAGGTCACCAGTGTGTGTATATGAGCAGGTACTGCGTGCCTGTGAGGAACGAACGTGTGTGTGTGCGTGCGTGCGTGAGCAGGTCCTTCTTGTGTGAGCATGTACCTGTTGTGTATACGGGAGCAGGTCCGATATGTCTGTGAGCAGGTAACGTGTGTGTTTATGACAAGGTCCTGTGTGTCTGTGAGCATATCAACATGCTTGTGTTTTTAAGCCATTTGTTGGGTCTGTGAGCAGATAACCTGAATGTGTACATGCGTAGGTTCCTGTGTCTGTGAGCAGGGTACTGTGTGGGTACATTCGCACGTCCCTTTGTGTGTGGAAAGCATCTTGCGGGTATATATGTTTAGGTTCTTGTGTCTGTGAAGAGGTAATCTGTGTGTGTGATGAGGTTATGTTGTCTATGAGCAGGAAACCTGTGTGTGTAAGGGAGGAGGTACTAGTGTCTGTGAGCAGGTAACCTGTGTTTGTGTCTATGAGCGGCACCTTTCTGTCTGTGAGTAGGAAAGCTGTGTGTATATGTGAGCAGGTTCTTGTCACTGTGAGCACATCACCTGTGGATGTAGATGAGGAGTTTCTTCTGTCTGTGAGAAGATCACCTGTGTCTGCACTGAAGCAGGCTTTTGTGTCAATGAGCAGGAAACCTGTATGTGTGCACAAGAAGAGGTAATAGTGATTGTGAGCAGCTAACCGCCGTGTGTAAAGGAGCATGTCTTGTATATCTGTGATCAGGTCCTCAAGGAGTGTAGATGAACAGTTCCTGTGTGTCTGTGAGCAGGTAAGCTGTGCGTGTGTATGAGAAAGCACTTTTGTTTGTGTGCAGGTAACCTGTGTATATGTATGAGAAAGGTCTTGTTTCTGTGAGAAGGTAACCTGCGTGGCTATGAGCAGGCAGCCAATGTGAACGTGAGTAGGTCTTGTGTGTCTGCGAGCTGGTCACCTGGGTGTGTGTCTGAGCCATTCCTGTGTATCTGCGAGCAGGCAAAAAGTGTGTCTCTATGAGCAGGAATTCAGGAACTGCATGCCTGTGTGTGGGTAACCTTGGTGTGTATAGGAGATGGTCATCTGTAGGCTTTTTCAGCAGGTCACCTTTCTGTATATGCACAGGTCCTGTGTGCTTGTGAGTAAGAGCCTGTGTGTTTATATGAGGAGGTACTGTGTGTCTTTGAGAAGGTAGCTTGCATGTGTCTGTAAGCAGGTCCTTGTGTCTGTGAGCAGATAACATGTAGGAGTACAAGGGCCGGTCTTGTGTCTGTGACAAGTATACTCTGTGTGTGTGTGTGTGTGTGTGTGTGTGTGTGTGTGTGTGTGAGTCTGCATTAGCACATTTTTGTGTCTGTGGCAAGGAAACCCGTGTGTTGTATATGAGCAGGTAACCTGACTTCAGGAAAGATGCAGACGGATTAACATAAAACGGAGGATCTCTCTAGAATTCAACCCAGGAGTGTTGCTTAGAGGGAAAATCAACACTGCTGGAACCCATGTGGAACATCATCAAGATTAAGGAAGCAGAGACCCATGGGGTTTTGAGGGCCTGGGCTTTTTGTCTATCCTCAGTGGAGGCCAGCTGGGGCTTGACCTTGGACCCTCCTGGTCTCTGCTGGTACCAAGACCATTTTTAGCCTGTGGAGTGGCTTGGCCTCAGCACAGCCACAGTTTGCCACCACCTGCTTGAGGGCAGGGATTGGAATCCTGCAGCTCCACAGGCAGGGATGGGTTTAAGCTGCATTGTTGCCCTTGTTTCCATCTCCTCTCTGTCCCCCTCCCACCGACCATTGGGTTCTGGATGGCTGCACTGGGGCCTTTAATCCACACAGCCACAGCTTGCTGATACTACCAGGGAGCAGGGACTAAACCCTTGCAGCTCCACTCCCTGGATCGGGGCTGAGATACATTGTGTGTTTTTTCCACCCCTTCACTATACACCCGCCCCGATCTCCCACAACTCATCAAGCTAGCTTTTAAATGTTGTTTTCTTGCTCCTCTTAGTCTCTCTCCTGGTCTCCCACACACTACTCCTCGCCTCTAGACCACTACCCTGATTGTAGGGCATTTATGCCTGCACCACATGCAGCTAGGTGAGTTCCACACTGTGTAGGTGGCCCTAGTCTGGGGACAGCCCTCCTGATCTGCACCAGTGGATGTTCTGCTCGATTTCCTAAAGGGACATTGCTGCCTGTGTGCCTGGGGTCCTAATGTAACTCAGACAACTCCCCTCAAGGTTCCCAGCTGCTGCAGAACCTCTGCCCTATCTCCGCAACTCCGAATCATGCAACCCGGCAGTCTCCTGGGTCACTCCCCTTCTCCGGAGCCATGAGGCCCGGCCATTGCTTGGAATTTATTAGGACCTGCTTGAGCCATGAGGCCTGGCCATTACTTGGAATTTATTAGCCTAAGCACTGGGCATTCTTCTACCACAGCCTACGTGACAGAACACTGCAGCTGTCAAGCTTGAGCAAACAAGGGGTGATGCTCTTTAGATAAGCACCCGTGTCCTGCATCCCCTTGATTGGGCAAAAGATCGACCTCCCCTATGCTTGATTTGCGTGTACATGCCACTCCTCTGCGTACCTAATTGAAGACTGTAAGCCCTTACTGACTCACGGGCAAGGCACTCTCCCCTGAACTCCGATTGGCCTCTTGCCAAGGTAGCCTAATCTGCATGTGCGGCTGAGGCTCCCCCCTCTTGGCTGGCCGTTATAAGCTGTGACTCTTTGTTCATTAAAACAGGACTTGGTCAGGATATTGTCTTGTCCTCATTCCCCGGGCCTCTTGTACCCACCCAATTCCCAGTCTCTGCTCCACGTTCCACGGTGAATGTCCCGCGGGACGGGACATCCCCTGAGATGGAAGTACAGGAGCATCAAGTGGTAGGTTACTTCCGTTGTGAAATAAACAGTAGGCAGTGCGAAAAAGCATTCCTGCAAGTCTCCCAGAGAGAGCCAGTGCTCTTGGACACACTGCAAAATGGGTCCTGGCTCCTCTAAGACAACGCAAAGGAAACAGCCTTCAGCCATAATGAACTCAATGTAAAAATATAAAAAATACATGAGATAAACTAACAGCATTGGGAGAAGATGTCCTGAACAGAATAACATGTATAGAAGAAGCAGACATTGAGCGGGCACAGAGAGAAATTTTCAGAATGCTCCTTGGAGTCATACACAATATGAGGGAAACAATAGAGAAAAAGGATGAAATGATCGAAGAGGTAAGAGCGATAAACCAAAGGGAAATTCAGGACCTTAGGGAGGAGATAACAAAAACCAGTAGCAGACTCAGGGACCTGGAGAATCGACTGGGGGAATCAGAGAACAGCATCAGGGACTCAAAAGACAACCAAGCTGGCTTAAACCACATGAACAAAAATCTAATAAGATCATCAGAGAAGCTGAAGAAAACTTAAGAATGATGTCTGATGCTTTGAAGCAGAACATCATTAGAGTTATTGGCTTACTGTGTTTGTATATTATCTGGTTCTTGTGTCTATGGCAAGGTAACCTGTGTGTATATAGGAGTAGGTCCATTTGTCTGTGCGCAGGTTACTGTGTGTGTAAATCAGCATATATTCTGGTGTATGTGGTAATGTGACCTGTGTGTGTATATGAGAAGGTTCTTGTGTCTGTGAGCTGGAAACGTATGTGTGTATAAGAGGAGGCAGTAGTTTCTGTGAGCAGGCAACCAAGTTGTAGATGAGCAGGCCCTGTGTGTCTGGGAACTGATGCGTTTATCTGAGCAGTTCCTTTGTATCTGTGGAAGGCAGATACAAACGGTGTGTGTCCATTAGCAGGAACTTGTGCCTGGGTGCAGGGAACCTGTGTGTGTACATGAGCTGGTAACCAGTGTGTTTCTATGAGGAGGTCACCTCATTTACATGAGCAGTTCCTGTGTGTCTGTGAGTAGAAAGCCTGTGATTTTATAGTAGGGGTTTCGGTGTGTGTATGAGCAAGTAATATGCGTGTGTATAGGAACAGGTCTTGTGTCTGTGAGCAGGTCACCAGTGTGTGTATATGAGCAGGTACTGCGTGCCTGTGAGGAAGGAACGTGTGTGTGCGTGCGTGCGTGAGCAGGTCCTTCTTGTGTGAGCATGTACCTGTTGTGTATACGGGAGCAGGTCCGATATGTCTGTGAGCAGGTAACGTGTGTGTTTATGACAAGGTCCTGTGTGTCTGTGAGCATATCAACATGCTTGTGTTTTTAAGCCATTTGTTGGGTCTGTGAGCAGATAACCTGAATGTGTACATGCGTAGGTTCCTGTGTCTGTGAGCAGGGTACTGTGTGGGTACATTCGCACGTCCCTTTGTGTGTGGAAAGCATCTTGCGGGTATATATGTTTAGGTTCTTGTGTCTGTGAAGAGGTAATCTGTGTGTGTGATGAGGTTATGTTGTCTATGAGCAGGAAACCTGTGTGTGTAAGGGAGGAGGTACTAGTGTCTGTGAGCAGGTAACCTGTGTTTGTGTCTATGAGCGGCACCTTTCTGTCTGTGAGTAGGAAAGCTGTGTGTATATGTGAGCAGGTTCTTGTCACTGTGAGCACATCACCTGTGGATGTAGATGAGGAGTTTCTTCTGTCTGTGAGAAGATCACCTGTGTCTGCACTGAAGCAGGCTTTTGTGTCAATGAGCAGGAAACCTGTATGTGTGCACAAGAAGAGGTAATAGTGATTGTGAGCAGCTAACCGCCGTGTGTAAAGGAGCATGTCTTGTATATCTGTGATCAGGTCCTCAACGAGTGTAGATGAACAGTTCCTGTGTGTCTGTGAGCAGGTAAGCTGTGCGTGTGTATGAGGAAGCACTTTTGTTTGTGTGCAGGTAACCTGTGTATATGTATGAGAAAGGTCTTGTTTCTGTGAGAAGGTAACCTGCGTGGCTATGAGCAGGCAGCCAATGTGAATGTGAGTAGGTCTTGTGTGTCTGCGAGCTGGTCACCTGGGTGTGTGTCTGAGCCATTCCTGTGTATCTGCGAGCAGGCAAAAAGTGTGTCTCTATGAGCAGGAATTCAGGAACTGCATGCCTGTGTGTGGGTAACCTTGGTGTGTATAGGAGATGGTCATCTGTAGGCTTTTTCAGCAGGTCACCTTTCTGTATATGCACAGGTCCTGTGTGCTTGTGAGTAAGAGCCTGTGTGTTTATATGAGGAGGTACTGTGTGTCTTTGAGAAGGTAGCTTGCATGTGTCTGTAAGCAGGTCCTTGTGTCTGTGAGCAGATAACATGTAGGAGTACAAGGGCCGGTCTTGTGTCTGTGACAAGTGTACTCTGTGTGTGTGTGTGTGTGTGTGAGTCTGCATTAGCACATTTTTGTGTCTGTGGCAAGGAAACCCGTGTGTTGTATATGAGCAGGTAACCTGACTTCAGGAAAGATGCAGACGGATTAACATAAAACGGAGGATCTCTCTAGAATTCAACCCAGGAGCGTTGCTTAGAGGGAAAATCAACACTGCTGGAACCCATGTGGAACATCATCAAGATTAAGGAAGCAGAGACCCATGGGGTTTTGAGGGCCTGGGCTTTTTGTCTATCCTCAGTGGAGGCCAGCTGGGGCTTGACCTTGGACCCTCCTGGTCTATGCTGGTACCAAGACCATTTTTAGCCTGTGGAGTGGCTTGGTCTCAGCACAGCCACAGTTTGCCACCACCTGCTTGAGGGCAGGGACTGGAATCTTGCAGCTCCACAGGCAGGGATGGGTTTGAGCTGCATTGTTGCCCTTGGTTCCATCTCCTCTCTGTCCCCCTCCCACCGACCATTGGGTTCTGGATGGCTGCACTGGGGCCTTGAATCCACACAGCCACAGCTTGCTGATACTACCAGGGAACAGGGACTAAACCCTTGCAGCTCCACTCCCTGGATCGGGGCTGAGATACATTGTGCGTTTGTTTCCACGCCTTCACTATACACCCCGCCCCCATCTCCCACAACTCATCAGGCTAGCTTTTAAATGTTGTTTTCTTGCTCCTCTTAGTCTCTCTCCTGGTCTCCCACACACTACTGCTAACCTCCAGGCCACTCCCCTGATTGTAGGGCATTTATGCCTGCACCACATGCAGCTAGGTGAGTTCCACACTGTGTAGGTGGCCCTAGTCTGGGGACAGCCCTCCTGATCTGCACCAGTGGATGTTCTGCTCGATTTCCTAAAGGGACATTGCTGCCTGTGTGCCTGGGGTCCTAATGTAACTCAGACAACATCCATCAAGGTTCCCAGCTGCTGCAGAATCTCTGCCCTATCTCCGCAACGCCGAATCATGCAACCCGGCAGTCTCCTGGGTCACTCCCCTTCTCCGGAGCCATGAGGCCCGGCCATTGCTTGGAATTTATTAGGACCTGCTTGAGCCATGAGGCCTGGCCATTACTTGGAATTTATTAGACTGAGCACTGGGCATTCTTCTACCACAGCCTACGTGATAGAACACTGCAGCTGTCAAGCTTGAGCAAACAAGGGGTGATGCTCTTTAGATAAGCACCCGTGTCCTGCATCCCCTTGATTGGGCAAAAGATCGACCTCCCCTATGCTTGATTTGCGTGTACATGCCACTCCTCTGCGTACCTAATTGAAGACTGTAAGCCCTTACTGACTCACGGGCAAGGCACTCTCCCTTGAACTCCGATTGGCCTCGTGCCAAGGTAGCCTAATGTTGGCTGGCCGTTATAAGCTGTGACTCTTTGTTCATTAAAACAGGACTTGGTCAGGATATTGTCTTGTCCTCATTCTCCGGGCCTCTTGTACCCACCCAATTCCCACTCTCTGCTCCACGTTCCACGGTGACTGTCCCGCAGGACGGGACATCCCCTGAGATGGAAGTACAGGAGCATCAAGTGGTAGGTTACTTCCGTTGTGAAATAAACAGTAGGCAGTGCGAAAAAGCATTCCTGCAAGTCTCCCAGAGAGAGCCAGTGCTCTTGGACACACTGCAAAATGGGTCCTGGCTCCTCTAAGACAACGCAAAGGAAACAGCCTTCAGCCATAATGAACTCAATGTAAAAATATAAAAAATACATGAGATAAACTAACAGCATTGGGAGAAGATGTCCTGAACAGAATAACATGTATAGAAGAAGCAGACATTGAGCGGGCACAGAGAGAAATTTTCAGAATGCTCCTTGGAGTCATACACAATATGAGGGAAACAATAGAGAAAAAGGATGAAATGATCGAAGAGGTAAGAGCGATAAACCAAAGGGAAATTCAGGACCTTAGGGAGGAGATAACAAAAACCAGTAGCAGACTCAGGGACCTGGAGAATCGACTGGGGGAATCAGAGAACAGCATCAGGGACTCAAAAGACAACCAAGCTGGCTTAAACCACATGAACAAAAATCTAATAAGATCATCAGAGAAGCTGAAGAAAACTTAAGAATGATGTCTGATGCTTTGAAGCAGAACATCATTAGAGTTATTGGCTTACTGTGTTTGTATATTATCTGGTTCTTGTGTCTATGGCAAGGTAACCTGTGTGTATATAGGAGTAGGTCCATTTGTCTGTGCGCAGGTTACTGTGTGTGTAAATCAGCATATATTCTGGTGTATGTGGTAATGTGACCTGTGTGTGTATATGAGAAGGTTCTTGTGTCTGTGAGCTGGAAACGTATGTGTGTATAAGAGGAGGCAGTAGTTTCTGTGAGCAGGCAACCAAGTTGTAGATGAGCAGGCCCTGTGTGTCTGGGAACTGATGCGTTTATCTGAGCAGTTCCTTTGTATCTGTGGAAGGCAGATACAAACGGTGTGTGTCCATTAGCAGGAACTTGTGCCTGGGTGCAGGGAACCTGTGTGTGTACATGAGCTGGTAACCAGTGTGTTTCTATGAGGAGGTCACCTCATTTACATGAGCAGTTCCTGTGTGTCTGTGAGTAGAAAGCCTGTGATTTTATAGTAGGGGTTTCGGTGTGTGTATGAGCAAGTAATATGCGTGTGTATAGGAACAGGTCTTGTGTCTGTGAGCAGGTCACCAGTGTGTGTATATGAGCAGGTACTGCGTGCCTGTGAGGAAGGAACGTGTGTGTGCGTGCGTGCGTGAGCAGGTCCTTCTTGTGTGAGCATGTACCTGTTGTGTATACGGGAGCAGGTCCGATGTGACTGTGAGCAGGTAACGTGTGTGTTTATGACAAGGTCCTGTGTGTCTGTGAGCATATCAACATGCTTGTGTTTTTAAGCCATTTGTTGGGTCTGTGAGCAGATAACCTGAATGTGTACATGCGTAGGTTCCTGTGTCTGTGAGCAGGGTACTGTGTGGGTACATTCGCACGTCCCTTTATGTGTGGAAAGCATCTTGCGGGTATATATGTTTAGGTTCTTGTGTCTGTGAAGAGGTAATCTGTGTGTGTGATGAGGTTATGTTGTCTATGAGCAGGAAACCTGTGTGTGTAAGGGAGGAGGTACTAGTGTCTGTGAGCAGGTAACCTGTGTTTGTGTCTATGAGCGGCACCTTTCTGTCTGTGAGTAGGAAAGCTGTGTGTATATGTGAGCAGGTTCTTGTCACTGTGAGCACATCACCTGTGATGTAGATGAGGAGTTTCTTCTGTCTGTGAGAAGATCACCTGTGTCTGCACTGAAGCAGGCTTTTGTGTCAATGAGCAGGAAACCTGTATGTGTGCACAAGAAGAGGTAATAGTGATTGTGAGCAGCTAACCGCCGTGTGTAAAGGAGCATGTCTTGTATATCTGTGATCAGGTCCTCAACGAGTGTAGATGAACAGTTCCTGTGTGTCTGTGAGCAGGTAAGCTGTGCGTGTGTATGAGAAAGCACTTTTGTTTGTGTGCAGGAAACCTGTGTATATGTATGAGAAAGGTCTTGTTTCTGTGAGAAGGTAACCTGCGTGGCTATGAGCAGGCAGCCAATGTGAACGTGAGTAGGTCTTGTGTGTCTGCGAGCTGGTCACCTGGGTGTGTGTCTGAGCCATTCCTGTGTATCTGCGAGCAGGCAAAAAGTGTGTCACTATGAGCAGGAATTCAGGAACTGCATGCCTGTGTGTGGGTAACCTTGGTGTGTATAGGAGATGGTCATCTGTAGGCTTTTTCAGCAGGTCACCTTTCTGTATATGCACAGGTCCTGTGTGCTTGTGAGTAAGAGCCTGTGTGTTTATATGAGGAGGTACTGTGTGTCTTTGAGAAGGTAGCTTGCATGTGTCTGTAAGCAGGTCCTTGTGTCTGTGAGCAGATAACATGTAGGAGTACAAGGGCCGGTCTTGTGTCTGTGACAAGTATACTCTGTGTGTGTGTGTGTGTGTTTGTGTGTGTGTGTGTGTGAGTCTGCATTAGCACATTTTTGTGTCTGTGGCAAGGAAACCCGTGTGTTGTATATGAGCAGGTAACCTGACTTCAGGAAAGATGCAGACGGATTAACATAAAACGGAGGATCTCTCTAGAATTCAACCCAGGAGCGTTGCTTAGAGGGAAAATCAACACTGCTGGAACCCATGTGGAACATCATCAAGATTAAGGAAGCAGAGACCCATGGTGTTTTGAGTGCCTGGGCTTTTTGTCTATCCTCAGTGGAGGCCAGCTGGGGCTTGACCTTGGACCCTCCTGGTCTCTGCTGGTACCAGGACCATTTTTAGCCTGTGGAGTGGCTTGGCCTCAGCACAGCCACAGTTTGCCACCACCTGCTTGAGGGCAGGGGCTGGAATCTTGCAGCTCCACAGGCAGGGATGGGTTTGAGCTGCATTGTTGCCCTTGTTTCCATCTCCTCTCTGTCCCCCTCCCACCGACCATTGGGTTCTGGATGGCTGCCCTGGGGCCTTTAATCCACACAGCCACAGCTTGCTGATACTACCAGGGAGCAGGGACTAAACCCTTGCAGCTCCACTCCCTGGATCGGGGCTGAGATACATTGTGCGTTTGTTTCCACCCCTTCACTATACACCCCGCCCCCATCTCCCACAGGCTCATCAGGCTACCTTTTAAATGTTGTTTTCTTGCTCCTCTTAGTCTCTCTCCTGGTCTCCCACACACTACTGCTAACCTCCAGGCCACTCCCCTGATTGTAGGGCATTTATGCCTGCAACCATACGCAGCTAGGTGAGTTCCACACTGTGTAGGTGGCCCTAGTCTGGAGACAGCCCTCCTGATCTGCACCAGTGGATGTTCTCAATTTCCTAAGGGGACATTCCTGCCTGTGCGCCTGGGGTCCTAATGTAACACAGACAACACCCCTCAAGGTTCCCAGCTGCTGCAGGAACCTCTGCCCAATACCGGAACACCCAATCATGCAACCCAGCCGTCTCCTGGGTCACACTCTTTGTCCGGAGCCATGAGTCCCGGCCATTGCTTGGAATTTATTAGGACCTGCTTGGAGCCATGAGGCCTGGCCATTACTTGGAATTTATTAGCCTGAGCTCTGGGCATTCTTCTACCCCAGCCTAAGTGACAGAGCACTGCAGGTGTAATGCTTGAGCAAAAAAGGGGTGATGCTCTTTAGATAAGCACCCGTGTCCTGCATGCCCTTGATTTGCCAATAGATCATCCTCCCCTATGTTTGGATTGCGTGTGCATGCCACTCCTCTGCATTCTTAATTGAAGACTGTAAGCCATAACAGACTCACGGGCAGGGCACGCTCCACTGATATCCCTGATTGGCCGGTTGCCAAGTAGGCTAATCTGCATGTTCGGCTGAGGATCCCCCCCTTACCCCACCCCACGGCTGGCTGTTATAAGCTGTGACTCTTTGTTCATTAAAACAGGACTTGGTCAGGATATTGTCTTGTCCTCACTCTCCGGGCCTCTTGTACCCACCCAATTCCCACTCTCTGCTCCACGTTCCACGGTGAATGTCCCGCGGGACGGGACATCCCCTGAGATGGAAGTACAGGAGCATCAAGTGGTAGGTAACTTCCGTTGTGAAATAAACAGTAGGCAGTGCGAAAAAGCATTCCTGCAAGTCTCCCAGAGAGAGCCAGTGCTCTTGGACACACTGCAAAATGGGTCCTGGCTCCTCTAAGACAACGCAAGGGAAACAGCCTTCAGCCACAATGAACTCAATGTAAAAATATAAAAAATACATGGGATAAACTAACAGCATTGGGAGATGTCCTGAACAGAATAACATGTGTAGAAGAAGCAGACATTGAGTGGGCATAGAGAGAAATTTTCGGAATACTCCTTGGAGTCATACACAATATGAGGGAAACAATAGAGAAAAAGGATGAAATGATCGAAGAGGTAAGAGCGATAAACCAAAGGGAAATTCAGGACCTTACGGAGGTGATAACGAAAACCAGTAGCAGACGCAGGGACCTCAAGCATCGACTGGGGGAATTAGGGAACAGCATCAGGGACTTAGAAGACAACCTAGCTGACTTAAACCACATGAACAAAAATCTAATAAGATCATCAGAGAAGCTGAAGAAAATTAAGAATGATGTCTGATGCTTTGAAGCAGAACATCGTTAGAGCTATTGGCTTACTGTGTTTGTATGTTATCTGTTTCTTGTGTCTATGGCAAGGTAACCTATGTGTATATAGGAGTAGGTCCTTTTGTCTGTGCGCAGGTTACTTTGTGTGTAAATCAGCATATATTCTGGTGTATGTGGTAATGTGACCTGTGTGTGTATATGAGAAGGTTCTTGTGTCTGAGCTGGAAACGTATGTGTGTATAAGAGGAGGCAGTAGTTTCTGTGAGCAGGCAACCAAGTTGTATATGAGCAGGCCTTGTGTGTCGGGGAACTGATGCGTGTATCTGAGCAGTTCCTTTGTATCTGTGGAAGGCAGATACAAACAGTGCGTGTCCATTAGCAGGAACTTGTGCCTGGGTGCAGGGAACCTGTGTGTGTACATGAGCTGGTAACCAGTGTGTTTCTATGAGGAGGTCACCTCATTTATATGAGCAGTTCCTGTGTGTCTGTGAGTAGAAAGCCTGTGATTTTATAGTAGGGGATTCGGTGTGTGTGTGAGCAAGTAATATGCGTGTGTATAGGAACAGGTCTTGTGTCTGTGAGCAGGTCACCAGTGTGTGTATATGAGCAGGTACTGCGTGCCTGTGAGGAAGGAACGTGTGTGTGCGTGCGTGAGCAGGTCCTTCTTGTGTGAGCATGTACGCGTTGTGTATACGGGAGCAGGTCCGATGTGTCTGTGAGCAGGTAACGTGTGTGTTTATGACAAGGTCCTGTGTGTCTGTGAGCATATCAACATGCTTGTGTTTTTAAGCCATTTGTTGGGTCTGTGAGCAGATAACCTGAATGTGTACATGCGTAGGTTCCTGTGTCTGTGAGCAGGGTACTGTGTGGGTATATTCGCACGTCCCTTTGTGTGTGGAAAGCATCTTGCGGGTATATATGTTTAGGTTCTTGTGTCTGTGAAGAGGTAATCTGTGTGTGTGATGAGGTTATGTTGTCTATGAGCAGGAAACCTGTGTATGTAAGGGAGGAGATACTAGTGTCTGTGAGCAGGTAACCTGTGTTTGTGTCTATGAGCAGCACCTTTCTGTCTGTGAGTAGGAAAGCTGTGTGTATATGTGAGCAGGTTCTTGTCACTGTGAGCACATCACCTGTGGGTGTAGATGAGGAGTTTCTTCTGTCTGTGAGAAGATCACCTGTGTCTGCACTGAAGCAGGCTTTTGTGTCTATAAGCAGGAAACCTGTGTGTGTGCACAAGAAGAGGTAATAGTGTTTGTGAGCAGGTAACCGGCGTGTGTATAGGAGCATGTCTTGTATATCTGTGATCTGGTCCTCAACGAGTGTAGATGAACAGTTCCTGTGTGTCTGTGAGCAGGTAAGCTGTGCGTGTGTATGAGAAAGCACTTTTGTTTGTGTGCAGGTAACCTGTTTATATGTATGAGAAAGGTCTTGTTTCTGTGAGAAGGTAACCTGCGTGGCTATGAGCAGGCAGCCAATGTGAACATGAGTAGGTCTTGTGTGTCTGCGAGCTGGTCACCTGGGTGTGTCTGAGCCATTCCTGTGTATCTGCGAGCACGCAACAAGTGTGTCTCTATGAGCAGGAATTCAGGAACTGCATGCCTGTGTGTGGGTAACCTTGGTGTGTATAGGAGATGGTCATCTGTAGGCTTTTTCAGCAGGTCACCTTTCTGTATATGCACAGGTCCTGTGTGCTTGTGAGTAAGAGCCTGTGTGTTTATATGAGGAGGTACTGTGTGTCTTTGAGAAGGTAGCTTGCATGTGTCTGTAAGCAGGTCCTTGTGTCTGTGAGCAGATAACCTGTAGGAGTACAAGGGCCGGTCTTGTGTCTGTGACAAGTGTACTCTGTGTTTGTGTGTGTGTGTCTGCATTAGAACATTTTTGTGTCTGTGGCAAGGAAACCCGTGTGTTGTATATGAGCAGGTAACCTGACTTCAGGAAAGATGCAGACGGATTAACATAAAACGGAGGATCTCTCTAGAATTCAACCCAGGAGCGTTGCTTAGAGGGAAAATCAACACTGCTAGAACCCATGTGGAACATCATCAAGATTAAGGAAGCAGAGACCCATGGTGTTTTGAGGGCCTGGGCTTTTTGTCTATCCTCAGTGGAGGCCAGCTGGGGCTTGACCTTGGACCCTCCTGGTCTCTGCTGGTACCAGGACCATTTTTAGCCTGTGGAGTGGCTTGGCCTCAGCACAGCCACAGTTTGCCACCACCTGCTTGAGGGCAGGGGCTGGAATCTTGCAGCTCCACAGGCAGGGATGGGTTTGAGCTGCATTGTTGCCCTTGTTTCCATCTCCTCTCTGTCCCCCTCCCACCGACCATTGGGTTCTGGATGGCTGCTCTGGGGCCTTTAATCCACACAGCCACAGCTTGCTGATACTACCAGGGAGCAGGGACTAAACCCTTGCAGCTCCACTCCCTGGATCGGGGCTGAGATACATTGTGCGTTTGTTTCCACCCCTTCACTATACACCCCGCCCCCATCTCCCACAGGCTCATCAGGCTACCTTTTAAATGTTGTTTTCTTGCTCCTCTTAGTCTCTCTCCTGGTCTCCCACACACTACTGCTAACCTCCAGGCCACTCCCCTGATTGTAGGGCATTTATGCCTGCAACCATACACAGCTAGGTGAGTTCCACACTGTGTAGGTGGCCCTAGTCTGGAGACAGCCCTCCTGATCTGCACCAGTGGATGTTCTCAATTTCCTAAGGGGACATTCCTGCCTGTGCGCCTGGGGTCCTAATGTAACACAGACAACACCCCTCAAGGTTCCCAGCTGCTGCAGGAACCTCTGCCCAATACCGGAACACCCAATCATGCAACCCAGCCGTCTCCTGGGTCACACTCTTTGTCCGGAGCCATGAGTCCCGGCCATTGCTTGGAATTTATTAGGACCTGCTTGGAGCCATGAGGCCTGGCCATTACTTGGAATTTATTAGCCTGAGCTCTGGGCATTCTTCTACCCCAGCCTAAGTGACAGAGCACTGCAGGTGTAATGCTTGAGCAAAAAAGGGGTGATGCTCTTTAGATAAGCACCCGTGTCCTGCATGCCCTTGATTTGCCAATAGATCATCCTCCCCTATGTTTGGATTGCGTGTGCATGCCACTCCTCTGCATTCCTAATTGAAGACTGTAAGCCATAACAGACTCACGGGCAGGGCACGCTCCACTGATATCCCTGATTGGCCGGTTGCCAAGTAGGCTAATCTGCATGTTCGGCTGAGGATCCCCCCCTTACCCCACCCCACGGCTGGCTGTTATAAGCTGTGACTCTTTGTTCATTAAAACAGGACTTGGTCAGGATATTGTCTTGTCCTCACTCTCCGGGCCTCTTGTACCCACCCAATTCCCACTCTCTGCTCCACGTTCCACGGTGAATGTCCCGCGGGACGGGACATCCCCTGAGATGGAAGTACAGGAGCATCAAGTGGTAGGTAACTTCCGTTGTGAAATAAACAGTAGGCAGTGCGAAAAAGCATTCCTGCAAGTCTCCCAGAGAGAGCCAGTGCTCTTGGACACACTGCAAAATGGGTCCTGGCTCCTCTAAGACAACGCAAGGGAAACAGCCTTCAGCCACAATGTACTCAATGTAAAAATATAAAAAATACATGGGATAAACTAACAGCATTGGGAGATGTCCTGAACAGAATAACATGTGTAGAAGAAGCAGACATTGAGTGGGCATAGAGAGAAATTTTCGGAATACTCCTTGGAGTCATACACAATATGAGGGAAACAATAGAGAAAAAGGATGAAATGATCGAAGAGGTAAGAGCGATAAACCAAAGGGAAATTCAGGACCTTACGGAGGTGATAACGAAAACCAGTAGCAGACGCAGGGACCTCAAGCATCGACTGGGGGAATCAGGGAACAGCATCAGGGACTTAGAAGACAACCTAGCTGACTTAAACCACATGAACAAAAATCTAATAAGATCATCAAAGAAGCTGAAGAAAATTAAGAATGACGTCTGATGCTTTGAAGCAGAACATCGTTAGAGCTATTGGCTTACTGTGTTTGTATATTATCTGGTTCTTGTGTCTATGGCAAGGTAACCTATGTGTATATAGGAGTAGGTCCTTTTCTCTCTGCGCAGGTTACTGTGTGTGTAAATCAGCATATATTCTGGTGTATGTGGTAATGTGACCTGTGTGTGTATGAGAAGGTTCTTGTGTCTGAGCTGGAAACGTATGTGTGTATAAGAGGAGGCAGTAGTTTCTGTGAGCAGGCAACCAAGTTGTATATGAGCAGGCCTTGTGTGTCGGGGAACTGATGCGTGTATCTGAGCAGTTCCTTTGTATCTGTGGAAGGCAGATACAAACAGTGCGTGTCCATTAGCAGGAACTTGTGCCTGGGTGCAGGGAACCTGTGTGTCTACATGAGCTGGTAACCAGTGTGTTTCTATGAGGAGGTCACCTCATTTATATGAGCAGTTCCTGTGTGTCTGTGAGTAGAAAGCCTGTGATTTTATAGTAGGGGATTCGGTGTGTGTGTGAGCAAGTAATATGCGTGTGTATAGGAACAGGTCTTGTGTCTGTGAGCAGGTCACCAGTGTGTGTATATGAGCAGGTACTGCGTGCCTGTGAGGAAGGAACGTGTGTGTGCGTGCGTGAGCAGGTCCTTCTTGTGTGAGCATGTACGCGTTGTGTATACGGGAGCAGGTCCGATGTGTCTGTGAGCAGGTAACGTGTGTGTTTATGACAAGGTCCTGTGTGTCTGTGAGCATATCAACATGCTTGTGTTTTTAAGCCATTTGTTGGGTCTGTGAGCAGATAACCTGAATGTGTACATGCGTAGGTTCCTGTGTCTGTGAGCAGGGTACTGTGTGGGTACATTCGCACGTCCCTTTGTGTGTGGAAAGCATCTTGCGGGTATATATGTTTAGGTTCTTGTGTCTGTGAAGAGGTAATCTGTGTGTGTGATGAGGTTATGTTGTCTATGAGCAGGAAACCTGTGTGTGTAAGGGAGGAGGTACTAGTGTCTGTGAGCAGGTAACCTGTGTTTGTGTCTATGAGCGGCACCTTTCTGTCTGTGAGTAGGAAAGCTGTGTGTATATGTGAGCAGGTTCTTGTCACTGTGAGCACATCACCTGTGGATGTAGATGAGGAGTTTCTTCTGTCTGTGAGAAGATCACCTGTGTCTGCACTGAAGCAGGCTTTTGTGTCAATGAGCAGGAAACCTGTATGTGTGCACAAGAAGAGGTAATAGTGATTGTGAGCAGCTAACCGCCGTGTGTAAAGGAGCATGTCTTGTATATCTGTGATCAGGTCCTCAACGAGTGTAGATGAACAGTTCCTGTGTGTCTGTGAGCAGGTAAGCTGTGCGTGTGTATGAGGAAGCACTTTTGTTTGTGTGCAGGTAACCTGTGTATATGTATGAGAAAGGTCTTGTTTCTGTGAGAAGGTAACCTGCGTGGCTATGAGCAGGCAGCCAATGTGAACGTGAGTAGGTCTTGTGTGTCTGCGAGCTGGTCACCTGGGTGTGTGTCTGAGCCATTCCTGTGTATCTGCGAGCAGGCAAAAAGTGTGTCTCTATGAGCAGGAATTCTGGAACTGCATGCTTGTGTGTGGGTAACCTTGGTGTGTATAGGAGATGGTCATCTGTAGGCTTTTTCAGCAGGTCACCTTTCTGTATATGCACAGGTCCTGTGTGCTTGTGAGTAAGAGCCTGTGTGTTTATATGAGGAGGTACTGTGTGTCTTTGAGAAGGTAGCTTGCATGTGTCTGTAAGCAGGTCCTTGTGTCTGTGAGCAGATAACATGTAGGAGTACAAGGGCCGGTCTTGTGTCTGTGACAAGTATACTCTGTGTGTGTGTGTGTGAGTGTGTGTGTGTGAGTCTGCATTAGCACATTTTTGTGTCTGTGGCAAGGAAACCCGTGTGTTGTATATGAGCAGGTAACCTGACTTCAGGAAAGATGCAGACGGATTAACATAAAACGGAGGATCTCTCTAGAATTCAACCCAGGAGCGTTGCTTAGAGGGAAAATCAACACTGCTGGAACCCATGTGGAACATCATCAAGATTAAGGAAGCAGAGACCCATGGTGTTTTGAGGGCCTGGGCTTTTTGTCTATCCTCAGTGGAGGCCAGCTGGGGCTTGACCTTGGACCCTCCTGGTCTCTGCTGGTACCAGGACCATTTTTAGCCTGTGGAGTGGCTTGGCCTCAGCACAGCCACAGTTTGCCACCACCTGCTTGAGGGCAGGGGCTGGAATCTTGCAGCTCCAGAGGCAGGGAAGGGTTTGAGCTGCATTGTTGCCCTTGTTTCCATCTCCTCTCTGTCCCCCTCCCACCGACCATTGGGTTCTGGATGGCTGCCCTGGGGCCTTTAATCCACACAGCCACAGCTTGCTGATACTACCAGGGAGCAGGGACTAAACCCTTGCAGCTCCACTCCCTGGATCGGGGCTGAGATACATTGTGCGTTTGTTTCCACCCCTTCACTATACACCCCGCCCCCATCTCCCACAGGCTCATCAGGCTACCTTTTAAATGTTGTTTTCTTGCTCCTCTTAGTCTCTCTCCTGGTCTCCCACACACTACTGCTAACCTCCAGGCCACTCCCCTGATTGTAGGGCATTTATGCCTGCAACCATACGCAGCTAGGTGAGTTCCACACTGTGTAGGTGGCCCTAGTCTGGAGACAGCCCTCCTGATCTGCACCAGTGGATGTTCTCAATTTCCTAAGGGGACATTCCTGCCTGTGCGCCTGGGGTCCTAATGTAACACAGACAACACCCCTCAAGGTTCCCAGCTGCTGCAGGAACCTCTGCCCAATACCGGAACACCCAATCATGCAACCCAGCCGTCTCCTGGGTCACACTCTTTGTCCGGAGCCATGAGTCCCGGCCATTGCTTGGAATTTATTAGGACCTGCTTGGAGCCATGAGGCCTGGCCATTACTTGGAATTTATTAGCCTGAGCTCTGGGCATTCTTCTACCCCAGCCTAAGTGACAGAGCACTGCAGGTGTAATGCTTGAGCAAAAAAGGGGTGATGCTCTTTAGATAAGCACCCGTGTCCTGCATGCCCTTGATTTGCCAATAGATCATCCTCCCCTATGTTTGGATTGCGTGTGCATGCCACTCCTCTGCATTCCTAATTGAAGACTGTAAGCCATAACAGACTCACGGGCAGGGCACGCTCCACTGATATCCCTGATTGGCCGGTTGCCAAGTAGGCTAATCTGCATGTTCGGCTGAGGATCCCCCCCTTACCCCACCCCACGGCTGGCTGTTATAAGCTGTGACTCTTTGTTCATTAAAACAGGACTTGGTCAGGATATTGTCTTGTCCTCACTCTCCGGGCCTCTTGTACCCACCCAATTCCCACTCTCTGCTCCACGTTCCACGGTGAATGTCCCGCGGGACGGGACATCCCCTGAGATGGAAGTACAGGAGCATCAAGTGGTAGGTAACTTCCGTTGTGAAATAAACAGTAGGCAGTGCGAAAAAGCATTCCTGCAAGTCTCCCAGAGAGAGCCAGTGCTCTTGGACACACTGCAAAATGGGTCCTGGCTCCTCTAAGACAACGCAAGGGAAACAGCCTTCAGCCACAATGTACTCAATGTAAAAATATAAAAAATACATGGGATAAACTAACAGCATTGGGAGATGTCCTGAACAGAATAACATGTGTAGAAGAAGCAGACATTGAGTGGGCATAGAGAGAAATTTTCGGAATACTCCTTGGAGTCATACACAATATGAGGGAAACAATAGAGAAAAAGGATGAAATGATCGAAGAGGTAAGAGCGATAAACCAAAGGGAAATTCAGGACCTTACGGAGGTGATAATGAAAACCAGTAGCAGACGCAGGGACCTCAAGCATCGACTGGGGGAATCAGGGAACAGCATCAGGGACTTAGAAGACAACCTAGCTGACTTAAACCACATGAACAAAAATCTAATAAGATCATCAGAGAAGCTGAAGAAAATTAAGAATGATGTCTGATGCTTTGAAGCAGAACATCGTTAGAGCTATTGGCTTACTGTGTTTGTATATTATCTGGTTCTTGTGTCTATGGCAAGGTAACCTATGTGTATATAGGAGTAGGTCCTTTTGTCTGTGCACAGGTTACTGTGTGTGTAAATCAGCATATATTCTGGTGTATGTGGTAATGTGACCTGTGTGTGTATATGAGAAGGTTCTTGTGTCTGAGCTGGAAACGTATGTGTGTATAAGAGGAGGCAGTAGTTTCTGTGAGCAGGCAACCAAGTTGTATATGAGCAGGCCTTGTGTGTCGGGGAACTGATGCGTGTATCTGAGCAGTTCCTTTGTATCTGTGGAAGGCAGATACAAACAGTGCGTGTCCATTAGCAGGAACTTGTGCCTGGGTGCAGGGAACCTGTGTGTGTACATGAGTTGGTAACGAGTGTGTTTCTATGAGGAGGTCACCTCATTTATATGAGCAGTTCCTGTGTGTCTGTGAGTAGAAAGCCTGTGATTTTATGTGTGTGTGAGCAAGTAATATGCGTGTGTATAGGAACAGGTCTTGTGTCTGTGAGCAGGTCACCAGTGTGTGTATATGAGCAGGTACTGCGTGCCTGTGAGGAAGGAACGTGTGTGTGCGTGCGTGAGCAGGTCCTTCTTGTGTGAGCATGTACGCGTTGTGTATACGGGAGCAGGTCCGATGTGTCTGTGAGCAGGTAACGTGTGTGTTTATGACAAGGTCCTGTGTGTCTGTGAGCATATCAACATGCTTGTGTTTTTAAGCCATTTGTTGGGTCTGTGAGCAGATAACCTGAATGTGTACATGCGTAGGTTCCTGTGTCTGTGAGCAGGGTACTGTGTGGGTACATTCGCACGTCCCTTTGTGTGTGGAAAGCATCTTGCGGGTATATATGTTTAGGTTCTTGTGTCTGTGAAGAGGTAATCTGTGTGTGTGATGAGGTTATGTTGTCTATGAGCAGGAAACCTGTGTGTGTAAGGGAGGAGGTACTAGTGTCTGTGAGCAGGTAACCTGTGTTTGTGTCTATGAGCGGCACCTTTCTGTCTGTGAGTAGGAAAGCTGTGTGTATATGTGAGCAGGTTCTTGTCACTGTGAGCACATCACCTGTGGATGTAGATGAGGAGTTTCTTCTGTCTGTGAGAAGATCACCTGTGTCTGCACTGAAGCAGGCTTTTGTGTCAATGAGCAGGAAACCTGTATGTGTGCACAAGAAGAGGTAATAGTGATTGTGAGCAGCTAACCGCCGTGTGTAAAGGAGCATGTCTTGTATATCTGTGATCAGGTCCTCAACGAGTGTAGATGAACAGTTCCTGTGTGTCTGTGAGCAGGTAAGCTGTGCGTGTGTATGAGGAAGCACTTTTGTTTGTGTGCAGGTAACCTGTGTATATGTATGAGAAAGGTCTTGTTTCTGTGAGAAGGTAACCTGCGTGGCTATGAGCAGGCAGCCAATGTGAACGTGAGTAGGTCTTGTGTGTCTGCGAGCTGGTCACCTGGGTGTGTGTCTGAGCCATTCCTGTGTATCTGCGAGCAGGCAAAAAGTGTGTCTCTATGAGCAGGAATTCTGGAACTGCATGCTTGTGTGTGGGTAACCTTGGTGTGTATAGGAGATGGTCATCTGTAGGCTTTTTCAGCAGGTCACCTTTCTGTATATGCACAGGTCCTGTGTGCTTGTGAGTAAGAGCCTGTGTGTTTATATGAGGAGGTACTGTGTGTCTTTGAGAAGGTAGCTTGCATGTGTCTGTAAGCAGGTCCTTGTGTCTGTGAGCAGATAACATGTAGGAGTACAAGGGCCGGTCTTGTGTCTGTGACAAGTATACTCTGTGTGTGTGTGTGTGAGTGTGTGTGTGTGAGTCTGCATTAGCACATTTTTGTGTCTGTGGCAAGGAAACCCGTGTGTTGTATATGAGCAGGTAACCTGACTTCAGGAAAGATGCAGACGGATTAACATAAAACGGAGGATCTCTCTAGAATTCAACCCAGGAGCGTTGCTTAGAGGGAAAATCAACACTGCTGGAACCCATGTGGAACATCATCAAGATTAAGGAAGCAGAGACCCATGGTGTTTTGAGGGCCTGGGCTTTTTGTCTATCCTCAGTGGAGGCCAGCTGGGGCTTGACCTTGGACCCTCCTGGTCTCTGCTGGTACCAGGACCATTTTTAGCCTGTGGAGTGGCTTGGCCTCAGCACAGCCACAGTTTGCCACCACCTGCTTGAGGGCAGGGGCTGGAATCTTGCAGCTCCAGAGGCAGGGAAGGGTTTGAGCTGCATTGTTGCCCTTGTTTCCATCTCCTCTCTGTCCCCCTCCCACCGACCATTGGGTTCTGGATGGCTGCCCTGGGGCCTTTAATCCACACAGCCACAGCTTGCTGATACTACCAGGGAGCAGGGACTAAACCCTTGCAGCTCCACTCCCTGGATCGGGGCTGAGATACATTGTGCGTTTGTTTCCACCCCTTCACTATACACCCCGCCCCCATCTCCCACAGGCTCATCAGGCTACCTTTTAAATGTTGTTTTCTTGCTCCTCTTAGTCTCTCTCCTGGTCTCCCACACACTACTGCTAACCTCCAGGCCACTCCCCTGATTGTAGGGCATTTATGCCTGCAACCATACGCAGCTAGGTGAGTTCCACACTGTGTAGGTGGCCCTAGTCTGGAGACAGCCCTCCTGATCTGCACCAGTGGATGTTCTCAATTTCCTAAGGGGACATTCCTGCCTGTGCGCCTGGGGTCCTAATGTAACACAGACAACACCCCTCAAGGTTCCCAGCTGCTGCAGGAACCTCTGCCCAATACCGGAACACCCAATCATGCAACCCAGCCGTCTCCTGGGTCACACTCTTTGTCCGGAGCCATGAGTCCCGGCCATTGCTTGGAATTTATTAGGACCTGCTTGGAGCCATGAGGCCTGGCCATTACTTGGAATTTATTAGCCTGAGCTCTGGGCATTCTTCTACCCCAGCCTAAGTGACAGAGCACTGCAGGTGTAATGCTTGAGCAAAAAAGGGGTGATGCTCTTTAGATAAGCACCCGTGTCCTGCATGCCCTTGATTTGCCAATAGATCATCCTCCCCTATGTTTGGATTGCGTGTGCATGCCACTCCTCTGCATTCCTAATTGAAGACTGTAAGCCATAACAGACTCACGGGCAGGGCACGCTCCACTGATATCCCTGATTGGCCGGTTGCCAAGTAGGCTAATCTGCATGTTCGGCTGAGGATCCCCCCCTTACCCCACCCCACGGCTGGCTGTTATAAGCTGTGACTCTTTGTTCATTAAAACAGGACTTGGTCAGGATATTGTCTTGTCCTCACTCTCCGGGCCTCTTGTACCCACCCAATTCCCACTCTCTGCTCCACGTTCCACGGTGAATGTCCCGCGGGACGGGACATCCCCTGAGATGGAAGTACAGGAGCATCAAGTGGTAGGTAACTTCCGTTGTGAAATAAACAGTAGGCAGTGCGAAAAAGCATTCCTGCAAGTCTCCCAGAGAGAGCCAGTGCTCTTGGACACACTGCAAAATGGGTCCTGGCTCCTCTAAGACAACGCAAGGGAAACAGCCTTCAGCCACAATGTACTCAATGTAAAAATATAAAAAATACATGGGATAAACTAACAGCATTGGGAGATGTCCTGAACAGAATAACATGTGTAGAAGAAGCAGACATTGAGTGGGCATAGAGAGAAATTTTCGGAATACTCCTTGGAGTCATACACAATATGAGGGAAACAATAGAGAAAAAGGATGAAATGATCGAAGAGGTAAGAGCGATAAACCAAAGGGAAATTCAGGACCTTACGGAGGTGATAACGAAAACCAGCAGCAGACGCAGGGACCTCAAGCATCGACTGGGGGAATCAGGGAACAGCATCAGGGACTTAGAAGACAACCTAGCTGACTTAAACCACATGAACAAAAATCTAATAAGATCATCAGAGAAGCTGAAGAAAATTAAGAATGATGTCTGATGCTTTGAAGCAGAACATCGTTAGAGCTATTGGCTTACTGTGTTTGTATATTATCTGGTTCTTGTGTCTATGGCAAGGTAACCTATGTGTATATAGGAGTAGGTCCTTTTGTCTGTGCGCAGGTTACTGTGTGTGTAAATCAGCATATATTCTGGTGTATGTGGTAATGTGACCTGTGTGTGTATATGAGAAGGTTCTTGTGTCTGAGCTGGAAACGTATGTGTGTATAAGAGGAGGCAGTAGTTTCTGTGAGCAGGCAACCAAGTTGTATATGAGCAGGCCTTGTGTGTCGGGGAACTGATGCGTGTATCTGAGCAGTTCCTTTGTATCTGTGGAAGGCAGATACAAACAGTGCGTGTCCATTAGCAGGAACTTGTGCCTGGGTGCAGGGAACCTGTGTGTGTACATGAGTTGGTAACGAGTGTGTTTCTATGAGGAGGTCACCTCATTTATATGAGCAGTTCCTGTGTGTCTGTGAGTAGAAAGCCTGTGATTTTATGTGTGTGTGAGCAAGTAATATGCGTGTGTATAGGAACAGGTCTTGTGTCTGTGAGCAGGTCACCAGTGTGTGTATATGAGCAGGTACTGCGTGCCTGTGAGGAAGGAACGTGTGTGTGCGTGCGTGAGCAGGTCCTTCTTGTGTGAGCATGTACGCGTTGTGTATACGGGAGCAGGTCCGATGTGTCTGTGAGCAGGTAACGTGTGTGTTTATGACAAGGTCCTGTGTGTCTGTGAGCATATCAACATGCTTGTGTTTTTAAGCCATTTGTTGGGTCTGTGAGCAGATAACCTGAATGTGTACATGCGTAGGTTCCTGTGTCTGTGAGCAGGGTACTGTGTGGGTACATTCGCACGTCCCTTTGTGTGTGGAAAGCATCTTGCGGGTATATATGTTTAGGTTCTTGTGTCTGTGAAGAGGTAATCTGTGTGTGTGATGAGGTTATGTTGTCTATGAGCAGGAAACCTGTGTGTGTAAGGGAGGAGGTACTAGTGTCTGTGAGCAGGTAACCTGTGTTTGTGTCTATGAGCGGCACCTTTCTGTCTGTGAGTAGGAAAGCTGTGTGTATATGTGAGCAGGTTCTTGTCACTGTGAGCACATCACCTGTGGATGTAGATGAGGAGTTTCTTCTGTCTGTGAGAAGATCACCTGTGTCTGCACTGAAGCAGGCTTTTGTGTCAATGAGCAGGAAACCTGTATGTGTGCACAAGAAGAGGTAATAGTGATTGTGAGCAGCTAACCGCCGTGTGTAAAGGAGCATGTCTTGTATATCTGTGATCAGGTCCTCAACGAGTGTAGATGAACAGTTCCTGTGTGTCTGTGAGCAGGTAAGCTGTGCGTGTGTATGAGGAAGCACTTTTGTTTGTGTGCAGGTAACCTGTGTATATGTATGAGAAAGGTCTTGTTTCTGTGAGAAGGTAACCTGCGTGGCTATGAGCAGGCAGCCAATGTGAACGTGAGTAGGTCTTGTGTGTCTGCGAGCTGGTCACCTGGGTGTGTGTCTGAGCCATTCCTGTGTATCTGCGAGCAGGCAAAAAGTGTGTCTCTATGAGCAGGAATTCTGGAACTGCATGCTTGTGTGTGGGTAACCTTGGTGTGTATAGGAGATGGTCATCTGTAGGCTTTTTCAGCAGGTCACCTTTCTGTATATGCACAGGTCCTGTGTGCTTGTGAGTAAGAGCCTGTGTGTTTATATGAGGAGGTACTGTGTGTCTTTGAGAAGGTAGCTTGCATGTGTCTGTAAGCAGGTCCTTGTGTCTGTGAGCAGATAACATGTAGGAGTACAAGGGCCGGTCTTGTGTCTGTGACAAGTATACTCTGTGTGTGTGTGTGTGTGTGTGTGTGAGTCTGCATTAGCACATTTTTGTGTCTGTGGCAAGGAAACCCGTGTGTTGTATATGAGCAGGTAACCTGACTTCAGGAAAGATGCAGACGGATTAACATAAAACGGAGGATCTCTCTAGAATTCAACCCAGGAGCGTTGCTTAGAGGGAAAATCAACACTGCTGGAACCCATGTGGAACATCATCAAGATTAAGGAAGCAGAGACCCATGGTGTTTTGAGGGCCTGGGCTTTTTGTCTATCCTCAGTGGAGGCCAGCTGGGGCTTGACCTTGGACCCTCCTGGTCTCTGCTGGTACCAGGACCATTTTTAGCCTGTGGAGTGGCTTGGCCTCAGCACAGCCACAGTTTGCCACCACCTGCTTGAGGGCAGGGGCTGGAATCTTGCAGCTCCAGAGGCAGGGAAGGGTTTGAGCTGCATTGTTGCCCTTGTTTCCATCTCCTCTCTGTCCCCCTCCCACCGACCATTGGGTTCTGGATGGCTGCCCTGGGGCCTTTAATCCACACAGCCACAGCTTGCTGATACTACCAGGGAGCAGGGACTAAACCCTTGCAGCTCCACTCCCTGGATCGGGGCTGAGATACATTGTGCGTTTGTTTCCACCCCTTCACTATACACCCCGCCCCCATCTCCCACAGGCTCATCAGGCTACCTTTTAAATGTTGTTTTCTTGCTCCTCTTAGTCTCTCTCCTGGTCTCCCACACACTACTGCTAACCTCCAGGCCACTCCCCTGATTGTAGGGCATTTATGCCTGCAACCATACGCAGCTAGGTGAGTTCCACACTGTGTAGGTGGCCCTAGTCTGGAGACAGCCCTCCTGATCTGCACCAGTGGATGTTCTCAATTTCCTAAGGGGACATTCCTGCCTGTGCGCCTGGGGTCCTAATGTAACACAGACAACACCCCTCAAGGTTCCCAGCTGCTGCAGGAACCTCTGCCCAATACCGGAACACCCAATCATGCAACCCAGCCGTCTCCTGGGTCACACTCTTTGTCCGGAGCCATGAGTCCCGGCCATTGCTTGGAATTTATTAGGACCTGCTTGGAGCCATGAGGCCTGGCCATTACTTGGAATTTATTAGCCTGAGCTCTGGGCATTCTTCTACCCCAGCCTAAGTGACAGAGCACTGCAGGTGTAATGCTTGAGCAAAAAAGGGGTGATGCTCTTTAGATAAGCACCCGTGTCCTGCATGCCCTTGATTTGCCAATAGATCATCCTCCCCTATGTTTGGATTGCGTGTGCATGCCACTCCTCTGCATTCCTAATTGAAGACTGTAAGCCATAACAGACTCACGGGCAGGGCACGCTCCACTGATATCCCTGATTGGCCGGTTGCCAAGTAGGCTAATCTGCATGTTCGGCTGAGGATCCCCCCCTTACCCCACCCCACGGCTGGCTGTTATAAGCTGTGACTCTTTGTTCATTAAAACAGGACTTGGTCAGGATATTGTCTTGTCCTCACTCTCCGGGCCTCTTGTACCCACCCAATTCCCACTCTCTGCTCCACGTTCCACGGTGAATGTCCCGCGGGACGGGACATCCCCTGAGATGGAAGTACAGGAGCATCAAGTGGTAGGTAACTTCCGTTGTGAAATAAACAGTAGGCAGTGCGAAAAAGCATTCCTGCAAGTCTCCCAGAGAGAGCCAGTGCTCTTGGACACACTGCAAAATGGGTCCTGGCTCCTCTAAGACAACGCAAGGGAAACAGCCTTCAGCCACAATGAACTCAATGTAAAAATATAAAAAATACATGGGATAAACTAACAGCATTGGGAGATGTCCTGAACAGAATAACATGTGTAGAAGAAGCAGACATTGAGTGGGCATAGAGAGAAATTTTCGGAATACTCCTTGGAGTCATACACAATATGAGGGAAACAATAGAGAAAAAGGATGAAATGATCGAAGAGGTAAGAGCGATAAACCAAAGGGAAATTCAGGACCTTACGGAGGTGATAACGAAAACCAGCAGCAGACGCAGGGACCTCAAGCATCGACTGGGGGAATCAGGGAACAGCATCAGGGACTTAGAAGACAACCTAGCTGACTTAAACCACATGAACAAAAATCTAATAAGATCATCAGAGAAGCTGAAGAAAATTAAGAATGATGTCTGATGCTTTGAAGCAGAACACCGTTAGAGCTATTGGCTTACTGTGTTTGTATATTATCTGGTTCTTGTGTCTATGGCAAGGTAACCTATGTGTATATAGGAGTAGGTCCTTTTGTCTGTGCGCAGGTTACTGTGTGTGTAAATCAGCATATATTCTGGTGTATGTGGTAATGTGACCTGTGTGTGTATATGAGAAGGTTCTTGTGTCTGAGCTGGAAACGTATGTGTGTATAAGAGGAGGCAGTAGTTTCTGTGAGCAGGCAACCAAGTTGTATATGAGCAGGCCTTGTGTGTCGGGGAACTGATGCGTGTACCTGAGCAGTTCCTTTGTATCTGTGGAAGGCAGATACAAACAGTGCGTGTCCATTAGCAGGAACTTGTGCCTGGGTGCAGGGAACCTGTGTGTGTACATGAGCTGGTAACCAGTGTGTTTCTATGAGGAGGTCACCTCATTTATATGAGCAGTTCCTGTGTGTCTGTGAGTAGAAAGCCTGTGATTTTATAGTAGGGGATTCGGTGTGTGTGTGAGCAAGTAATATGCGTGTGTATAGGTACAGGTCTTGTGTCTGTGAGCAGGTCACCAGTGTGTGTATATGAGCAGGTACTGCGTGCCTGTGAGGAAAGAACGTGTGTGTGCGTGCGTGTGTGAGCAGGTCCTTGTGTGAGCATGTACCTGTTGTGTATACCGGAGCAGGTCCGATATGTCTGTGAGCAGGTAACGTGTGTGTTTATGACAAGGTCCTGTGTGTTTGTGAGCATATCAACATGCTTGTGTTTTTAAGCCATTTGTTGGGTCTGTGAGCAGATAACCTGAATGTGTACATGCGTAGGTTCCTGTGTCTGTGAGCAGGGTACTGTGTGGGTATATTTGCACGTCCCTTTGTGTGTGGAAAGCATCTTGCGGGTATATATGTTTAGGTTCTTGTGTCTGTGAAGAGGTAATCTGTGTGTGTGATGAGGTTATGTTGTCTATGAGCAGGAAACCTGTGTGTGTAAGGGAGGAGGTACTAGTGTCTGTGAGCAGGTAACCTGTGTTTGTGTCTATGAGCGGCACCTTTCTGTCTGTGAGTAGGAAAGCTGTGTGTATATGTGAGCAGGTTCTTGTCACTGAGCACATCACCTGTGGATGTAGATGAGGAGTTTCTTCTGTCTGTGAGAAGATCACCTGTGTCTGCACTGAAGCAGGCTTTTGTGTCTATGAGCAGGAAACCTGTATGTGTGCACAAGAAGAGGTAATAGTGTTTGTGAACAGCTAACCGCCGTGTGTATAGGAGCATGTCTTATATATCTGTGATCAGGTCCTCAACGAGTGTAGATGAACAGTTCCTGTGTGTCTGTGAGCAGGTAAGCTGTGCGTGTGTATGAGGAAGCACTTTTGTTTGTGTGCAGGTAACCTGTGTATATGTATGAGAAAGGTCTTGTTTCTGTGAGAAGGTAACCTGCGTGGCTATGAGCAGGCAGCCAATGTGAACGTGAGTAGGTCTTGTGTGTCTGCGAGCTGGTCACCTGGGTGTGTGTCTGAGCCATTCCTGTGTATCTGCGAGCAGGCAAAAAGTGTGTCTCTATGAGCAAGAATTCAGGAACTGCATGCCTGTGTGTGGGTAACCTTGGTGTGTATAGGAGATGGTCATCTGTAGGCTTTTTCAGCAGGTCACCTTTCTGTATATGCACAGGTCCTGTGTGCTTGTGAGTAAGAGCCTGTGTGTTTATATGAGGAGGTACTGTGTGTCTTTGAGAAGGTAGCTTGCATGTGTCTGTAAGCAGGTCCTTGTGTCTGTGAGCAGATAACATGTAGGAGTACAAGGGCCGGTCTTGTGTCTGTGACAAGTGTACTCTGTGTGTGTGTGTGTGTGTGTGAGTCTGCATTAGCACATTTTTGTGTCTGTGGCAAGGAAACCCGTGTGTTGTATATGAGCAGGTAACCTGACTTCAGGAAAGATGCAGACGGATTAACATAAAACGGAGGATCTCTCTAGAATTCAACCCAGGAGCGTTGCTTAGAGGGAAAATCAACACTGCTGGAACCCATGTGGAACATCATCAAGATTAAGGAAGCAGAGACCCATGGGGTTTTGAGGGCCTGGGCTTTTTGTCTATCCTCAGTGGAGGCCAGCTGGGGCTTGACCTTGGACCCTCCTGGTCTATGCTGGTACCAAGACCATTTTTAGCCTGTGGAGTGGCTTGGCCTCAGCACAGCCACAGTTTGCCACCACCTGCTTGAGGGCAGGGACTGGAACCTTGCAGCTCCACAGGCAGGGATGGGTTTGAGCTGCATTGTTGCCCTTGTTTCCATCTCCTCTCTGTCCCCCTCCCACCGACCATTGGGTTCTGGATGGCTGCACTGGGGCCTTGAATCCACACAGCCACAGCTTGCTGATACTACCAGGGAACAGGGACTAAACCCTTGCAGCTCCACTCCCTGGATCGGGGCTGAGATACATTGAGTGTTTTTTTCCACCCCTTCACTATATACCCCGCCCCCATCTCCCACAACTCATCAGGCTAGCTTTTAAATGTTGTTTTCTTGCTCCTCTTAGTCTCTCTCCTGGTCTCCCACACACTACTGCTAACCTCCAGGCCACTCCCCTGATTGTAGGGCATTTATGCCTGCACCACATGCAGCTAGGTGAGTTCCACACTGTGTAGGTGGCCCTAGTCTGGGGACAGCCCTCCTGATCTGCACCAGTGGATGTTCTGCTCGATTTCCTAAAGGGACATTGCTGCCTGTGTGCCTGGGGTCCTAATGTAACTCAGACAACATACATCAAGGTTCCCAGCTGCTGCAGAATCTCTGCCCTATCTCCGCAACGCCGAATCATGCAACCCGGCAGTCTCCTGGGTCACTCCCCTTCTCCGGAGCCATGAGGCCCGGCCATTGCTTGGAATTTATTAGGACCAGCTTGAGCCATGAGGCCTGGCCATTACGTGGAATTTATTAGACTGAGCACTGGGCATTCTTCTACCACAGCCTACGTGATAGAACACTGCAGCTGTCAAGCTTGAGCAAACAAGGGGTGATGCTCTTTAGATAAGCACCCGTGTCCTGCACCCCCTTGATTGGGCAAAAGATCGACCTCCCCTATGCTTGATTTGCGTGTACATGCCACTCCTCTGCGTACCTAATTGAAGACTGTAAGCCCTTACTGACTCACGGGCAAGGCACTCTCCCCTGAACTCCGATTGGCCTCTTGCCAAGGTAGCCTAATCTTGGCTGGCCGTTATAAGCTGTGACTCTTTGTTCATTAAAACAGGACTTGGTCAGGATATTGTCTTGTCCTCATTCCCCGGGCCTCTTGTACCCACCCAATTCCCACTCTCTGCTCCACGTTCCACGGTGAATGTCCCGCAGGACGGGACATCCCCTGAGATGGAAGTACAGGAGCATCAAGTGGTAGGTTACTTTCGTTGTGAAATAAACAGTAGGCAGTGCGAAAAAGCATTCCTGCAAGTCTCCCAGAGAGAGCCAGTGCTCTTGGACACACTGCAAAATGGGTCCTGGCTCCTCTAAGACAACGCAAGGGAAACAGCCTTCAGCCATAATGAACTCAATGTAAAAATATAAAAAATACATGAGATAAACTAACAGCATTGGGAGAAGATGTCCTGAACAGAATAACATGTATAGAAGAAGCAGACATTGAGCGGGCACAGAGAGAAATTTTCAGAATGCTCCTTGGAGTCATACACAATATGAGGGAAACAATAGAGAAAAAGGATGAAATGATCGAAGAGGTAAGAGCGATAAACCAAAGGGAAACTCAGGACCTTAGGGAGGAGATAACAAAAACCAGTAGCAGACTCAGGGACCTGGAGAATCGACTGGGGGAATCAGAGAACAGCATCAGGGACTCAGAAGACAACCAAGCTGGCTTAAACCACATGAACAAAAATCTAATAAGATCATCAGAGAAGCTGAAGAAAACTTAAGAATGATGTCTGATGCTTTGAAGCAGAACATCATTAGAGTTATTGGCTTACTGTGTTTGTATATTATCTGGTTCTTGTGTCTATGGCAAGGTAACCTGTGTGTATATAGGAGTAGGTCCATTTGTCTGTGCGCAGGTTACTGTGTGTGTAAATCAGCATATATTCTGGTGTATGTGGTAATGTGACCTGTGTGTGTATATGAGAAGGTTCTTGTGTCTGTGAGCTGGAAACGTATGTGTGTATAAGAGGAGGCAGTAGTTTCTGTGAGCAGGCAACCAAGTTGTAGATGAGCAGGCCCTGTGTGTCTGGGAACTGATGCGTGTATCTGAGCAGTTCCTTTGTATCTGTGGAAGGCAGATACAAACAGTGCGTGTCCATTAGCAGGAACTTGTGCCTGGGTGCAGGGAACCTGTGTGTGTACATGAGCTGGTAACCAGTGTGTTTCTATGAGGAGGTCACCTCATTTATATGAGCAGTTCCTGTGTGTCTGTGAGTAGAAAGCCTGTGATTTTATAGTAGGGGTTTCGGTGTGTGTATGAGCAAGTAATATGCGTGTGTATAGGAACAGGTCTTGTGTCTGTGAGCAGGTCACCAGTGTGTGTATATGAGCAGGTACTGCGTGCCTGTGAGGAACGAACGTGTGTGCGTGCGTGCGTGAGCAGGTCCTTCTTGTGTGAGCATGTACCTGTTGTGTATACGGGAGCAGGTCCAATATGTCTGTGAGCAGGTAACGTGTGTGTTTATGACAAGGTCCTGTGTGTCTGTGAGCATATCAACATGCTTGTGTTTTTAAGCCATTTGTTGGGTCTGTGAGCAGATAACCTGAATGTGTACATGCGTAGGTTCCTGTGTCTGTGAGCAGGGTACTGTGTGGGTACATTCGCACGTCCCTTTGTGTGTGGAAAGCATCTTGCGGGTATATATGTTTAGGTTCTTGTGTCTGTGAAGAGGTAATCTCTGTGTGTGATGAGGTTATGTTGTCTATGAGCAGGAAACCTGTGTGTGTAAGGGAGGAGGTACTAGTGTCTGTGAGCAGGTAACCTGTGTTTGTGTCTATGAGCGGCACCTTTCTGTCTGTGAGTAGGAAAGCTGTGTGTATATGTGAGCAGGTTCTTGTCACTGTGAGCACATCACCTGTGGATGTAGATGAGGAGTTTCTTCTGTCTGTGAGAAGATCACCTGTGTCTGCACTGAAGCAGGCTTTTGTGTCAATGAGCAGGAAACCTGTATGTGTGCACAAGAAGAGGTAATAGTGATTGTGAGCAGCTAACCGCCGTGTGTAAAGGAGCATGTCTTGTATATCTGTGATCAGGTCCTCAACGAGTGTAGATGAACAGTTCCTGTGTGTCTGTGAGCAGGTAAGCTGTGCGTGTGTATGAGAAAGCACTTTTGTTTGTGTGCAGGTAACCTGTGTATATGTATGAGAAAGGTCTTGTTTCTGTGAGAAGGTAACCTGCGTGGCTATGAGCAGGCAGCCAATGTGAACGTGAGTAGGTCTTGTGTGTCTGCGAGCTGGTCACCTGGGTGTGTGTCTGAGCCATTCCTGTGTATCTGCGAGCAGGCAAAAAGTGTGTCTCTATGAGCAGGAATTCAGGAACTGCATGCCTGTGTGTGGGTAACCTTGGTGTGTATAGGAGATGGTCATCTGTAGGCTTTTTCAGCAGGTCACCTTTCTGTATATGCACAGGTCCTGTGTGCTTGTGAGTAAGAGCCTGTGTGTTTATATGAGGAGGTACTGTGTGTCTTTGAGAAGGTAGCTTGCATGTGTCTGTAAGCAGGTCCTTGTGTCTGTGAGCAGATAACATGTAGGAGTACAAGGGCCGGTCTTGTGTCTGTGACAAGTATACTCTGTGTGTGTGTGTGTGTGTGTGTGTGAGTCTGCATTAGCACATTTTTGTGTCTCTGGCAAGGAAACCCGTGTGTTGTATATGAGCAGGTAACCTGACTTCAGGAAAGATGCAGACGGATTAACATAAAACGGAGGATCTCTCTAGAATTCAACCCAGGAGTGTTGCTTAGAGGGAAAATCAACACTGCTGGAACCCATGTGGAACATCATCAAGATTAAGGAAGCAGAGACCCATGGGGTTTTGAGGGCCTGGGCTTTTTGTCTATCCTCAGTGGAGGCCAGCTGGGGCTTGACCTTGGACCCTCCTGGTCTCTGCTGGTACCAAGACCATTTTTAGCCTGTGGAGTGGCTTGGCCTCAGCACAGCCACAGTTTGCCACCACCTGCTTGAGGGCAGGGATTGGAATCCTGCAGCTCCACAGGCAGGGATGGGTTTAAGCTGCATTGTTGCCCTTGTTTCCATCTCCTCTCTGTCCCCCTCTCACCGACCATTGGGTTCTGGATGGCTGCACTGGGGCCTTTAATCCACACAGCCACAGCTTGCTGATACTACCAGGGAGCAGGGACTAAACCCTTGCAGCTCCACTCCCTGGATCGGGGCTGAGATACATTGTGTGTTTTTTCTACCCCTTCACTATACACCCGCCCCGATCTCCCACAACTCATCAAGCTAGCTTTTAAATGTTGTTTTCTTGCTCCTCTTAGTCTCTCTCCTGGTCTCCCACACACTACTCCTCGCCTCTAGACCACTACCCTGATTGTAGGGCATTTATGCCTGCACCACATGCAGCTAGGTGAGTTCCACACTGTGTAGGTGGCCCTAGTCTGGGGACAGCCCTCCTGATCTGCACCAGTGGATGTTCTGCTCGATTTCCTAAAGGGACATTGCTGCCTGTGTGCCTGGGGTCCTAATGTAACTCAGACAACTCCCCTCAAGGTTCCCAGCTGCTGCAGAACCTCTGCCCTATCTCCGCAACTCCGAATCATGCAACCCGGCAGTCTCCTGGGTCACTCCCCTTCTCCGGAGCCATGAGGCCCGGCCATTGCTTGGAATTTATTAGGACCTGCTTGAGCCATGAGGCCTGGCCATTACTTGGAATTTATTAGCCTAAGCACTGGGCATTCTTCTACCACAGCCTACGTGACAGAACACTGCAGCTGTCAAGCTTGAGCAAACAAGGGGTGATGCTCTTTAGATAAGCACCCGTGTCCTGCATCCCCTTGATTGGGCAAAAGATCGACCTCCCCTATGCTTGATTTGCGTGTACATGCCACTCCTCTGTGTACCTAATTGAAGACTGTAAGCCCTTACTGACTCACGGGCAAGGCACTCTCCCCTGAACTCCGATTGGCCTCTTGCCAAGGTAGCCTAATCTGCATGTGCGGCTGAGGCTCCCCCCTCTTGGCTGGCCGTTATAAGCTGTGACTCTTTGTTCATTAAAACAGGACTTGGTCAGGATATTGTCTTGTCCTCATTCCCCGGGCCTCTTGTACCCACCCAATTCCCAGTCTCTGCTCCACGTTCCACGGTGAATGTCCCGCGGGACGGGACATCCCCTGAGATGGAAGTACAGGAGCATCAAGTGGTAGGTTACTTCCGTTGTGAAATAAACAGTAGGCAGTGCGAAAAAGCATTCCTGCAAGTCTCCCAGAGAGAGCCAGTGCTCTTGGACATACTGCAAAATGGGTCCTGGCTCCTCTAAGACAACGCAAGGGAAACAGCCTTCAGCCATAATGAACTCAATGTAAAAATATAAAAAATACATGGGATAAACTAACAGCATTGGGAGAAGATGTCCTGAACAGAATAACATGTATAGAAGAAGCAGACATTGAGCGGGCACAGAGAGAAATTTTCAGAATGCTCCTTGGAGTCATACACAATATGAGGGAAACAATAGAGAAAAAGGATGAAATGATCGAAGAGGTAAGAGCGATAAACCAAAGGGAAATTCAGGACCTTAGGGAGGAGATAACAAAAACCAGTAGCAGACTCAGGGACCTGGAGAATCGACTGGGGGAATCAGAGAACAGCATCAGGGACTCAGAAGACAACCAAGCTGGCTTAAACCACATGAACAAAAATCTAATAAGATCATCAGAGAAGCTGAAGAAAACTTAAGAATGATGTCTGATGCTTTGAAGCAGAACATCATTAGAGTTATTGGCTTACTGTGTTTGTATATTATCTGGTTCTTGTGTCTATGGCAAGGTAACCTGTGTGTATATAGGAGTAGGTCCATTTGTCTGTGCGCAGGTTACTGTGTGTGTAAATCAGCATATATTCTGGTGTATGTGGTAATGTGACCTGTGTGTGTATATGAGAAGGTTCTTGTGTCTGTGAGCTGGAAACGTATGTGTGTATAAGAGGAGGCAGTAGTTTCTGTGAGCAGGCAACCAAGTTGTAGATGAGCAGGCCCTGTGTGTCTGGGAACTGATGCGTTTATCTGAGCAGTTCCTTTGTATCTGTGGAAGGCAGATACAAACGGTGTGTGTCCATTAGCAGGAACTTGTGCCTGGGTGCAGGGAACCTGTGTGTGTACATGAGCTGGTAACCAGTGTGTTTCTATGAGGAGGTCACCTCATTTATATGAGCAGTTCCTGTGTGTCTGTGAGTAGAAAGCCTGTGATTTTATAGTAGGGGTTTCGGTGTGTGTATGAGCAAGTAATATGCGTGTGTATAGGAGCAGGTCTTGTGTCTGTGAGCAGGTCACCAGTGTGTGTATATGAGCAGGAACTGCGTGCCTGTGAGGAAGGAACGTGTGTGTGCGTGCGTGCGTGAGCAGGTCCTTCTTGTGTGAGCATGTACCTGTTGTGTATACGGGAGCAGGTCCGATATGTCTGTGAGCAGGTAACGTGTGTGTTTATGACAAGGTCCTGTGTGTCTGTGAGCATATCAACATGCTTGTGTTTTTAAGCCATTTGTTGGGTCTGTGAGCAGATAACCTGAATGTGTACATGCGTAGGTTCCTGTGTCTGTGAGCAGGGTACTGTGTGGGTACATTCGCACGTCCCTTTGTGTGTGGAAAGCATCTTGCGGGTATATATGTTTAGGTTCTTGTGTCTGTGAAGAGGTAATCTGTGTGTGTGATGAGGTTATGTTGTCTATGAGCAGGAAACCTGTGTGTGTAAGGGAGGAGGTACTAGTGTCTGTGAGCAGGTAACCTGTGTTTGTGTCTATGAGCGGCACCTTTCTGTCTGTGAGTAGGAAAGCTGTGTGTATATGTGAGCAGGTTCTTGTCACTGTGAGCACATCACCTGTGGATGTAGATGAGGAGTTTCTTCTGTCTGTGAGAAGATCACCTGTGTCTGCACTGAAGCAGGCTTTTGTGTCAATGAGCAGGAAACCTGTATGTGTGCACAAGAAGAGGTAATAGTGATTGTGAGCAGCTAACCGCCGTGTGTAAAGGAGCATGTCTTGTATATCTGTGATCAGGTCCTCAACGAGTGTAGATGAACAGTTCCTGTGTGTCTGTGAGCAGGTAAGCTGTGCGTGTGTATGAGAAAGCACTTTTGTTTGTGTGCAGGTAACCTGTGTATATGTATGAGAAAGGTCTTGTTTCTGTGAGAAGGTAACCTGCGTGGCTATGAGCAGGCAGCCAATGTGAACGTGAGTAGGTCTTGTGTGTCTGCGAGCTGGTCACCTGGGTGTGTGTCTGAGCCATTCCTGTGTATCTGCGAGCAGGCAAAAAGTGTGTCTCTATGAGCAGGAATTCAGGAACTGCATGCCTGTGTGTGGGTAACCTTGGTGTGTATAGGAGATGGTCATCTGTAGGCTTTTTCAGCAGGTCACCTTTCTGTATATGCACAGGTCCTGTGTGCTTGTGAGTAAGAGCCTGTGTGTTTATATGAGGAGGTACTGTGTGTCTTTGAGAAGGTAGCTTGCATGTGTCTGTAAGCAGGTCCTTGTGTCTGTGAGCAGATAACATGTAGGAGTACAAGGGCCGGTCTTGTGTCTGTGACAAGTATACTCTGTGTGTGTGTGTGTGTGTGTGTGTGTGTGTGTGTGTGTGTGTGTGTGAGTCTGCATTAGCACATTTTTGTGTCTGTGGCAAGGAAACCCGTGTGTTGTATATGAGCAGGTAACCTGACTTCAGGAAAGATGCAGACAGATTAACATAAAACGGAGGATCTCTCTAGAATTCAACCCAGGAGTGTTGCTTAGAGGGAAAATCAACACTGCTGGAACCCATGTGGAACATCATCAAGATTAAGGAAGCAGAGACCCATGGGGTTTTGAGGGCCTGGGCTTTTTGTCTATCCTCAGTGGAGGCCAGCTGGGGCTTGACCTTGGACCCTCCTGGTCTCTGCTGGTACCAAGACCATTTTTAGCCTGTGGAGTGGTTTGGCCTCAGCACAGCCACAGTTTGCCACCACCTGCTTGAGGGCAGGGATTGGAATCCTGCAGCTCCACAGGCAGGGATGGGTTTAAGCTGCATTGTTGCCCTTGTTTCCATCTCCTCTCTGTCCCCCTCTCACCGACCATTGGGTTCTGGATGGCTGCACTGGGGCCTTTAATCCACACAGCCACAGCTTGCTGATACTACCAGGGAGCAGGGACTAAACCCTTGCAGCTCCACTCCCTGGATCGGGGCTGAGATACATTGTGTGTTTTTTCCACCCCTTCACTATACACCCGCCCCGATCTCCCACAACTCATCAAGCTAGCTTTTAAATGTTGTTTTCTTGCTCCTCTTAGTCTCTCTCCTGGTCTCCCACACACTACTCCTCGCCTCTAGACCACTACCCTGATTGTAGGGCATTTATGCCTGCACCACATGCAGCTAGGTGAGTTCCACACTGTGTAGGTGGCCCTAGTCTGGGGACAGCCCTCCTGATCTGCACCAGTGGATGTTCTGCTCGATTTCCTAAAGGGACATTGCTGCCTGTGTGCCTGGGGTCCTAATGTAACTCAGACAACTCCCCTCAAGGTTCCCAGCTGCTGCAGAACCTCTGCCCTATCTCCGCAACTCCGAATCATGCAACCCGGCAGTCTCCTGGGTCACTCCCCTTCTCCGGAGCCATGAGGCCCGGCCATTGCTTGGAATTTATTAGGACCTGCTTGAGCCATGAGGCCTGGCCATTACTTGGAATTTATTAGCCTAAGCACTGGGCATTCTTCTACCACAGCCTACGTGACAGAACACTGCAGCTGTCAAGCTTGAGCAAACAAGGGGTGATGCTCTTTAGATAAGCACCCGTGTCCTGCAACCCCTTGATTGGGCAAAAGATCGACCTCCCCTATGCTTGATTTGCGTGTACATGCCACTCCTCTGCGTACCTAATTGAAGACTGTAAGCCCTTACTGACTCACGGGCAAGGCACTCTCCCCTGAACTCCGATTGGCCTCTTGCCAAGGTAGCCTAATCTGCATGTGCGGCTGAGGCTCCCCCCTCTTGGCTGGCCGTTATAAGCTGTGACTCTTTGTTCATTAAAACAGGACTTGGTCAGGATATTGGCTTGTCCTCATTCCCCGGGCCTCTTGTACCCACCCAATTCCCAGTCTCTGCTCCACGTTCCACGGTGAATGTCCCGCGGGACGGGACATCCCCTGAGATGGAAGTACAGGAGCATCAAGTGGTAGGTTACTTCCGTTGTGAAATAAACAGTAGGCAGTGCGAAAAAGCATTCCTGCAAGTCTCCCAGAGAGAGCCAGTGCTCTTGGACACACTGCAAAATGGGTCCTGGCTCCTCTAAGACAACGCAAGGGAAACAGCCTTCAGCCATAATGAACTCAATGTAAAAATATAAAAAATACATGGGATAAACTAACAGCATTGGGAGAAGATGTCCTGAACAGAATAACATGTATAGAAGAAGCAGACATTGAGCGGGCACAGAGAGAAATTTTCAGAATGCTCCTTGGAGTCATACACAATATGAGGGAAACAATAGAGAAAAAGGATGAAATGATCAAAGAGGTAAGAGCGATAAACCAAAGGGAAATTCAGGACCTTAGGGAGGAGATAACAAAAACCAGTAGCAGACTCAGGGACCTGGAGAATCGACTGGGGGAATCAGAGAACAGCATCAGGGACTCAGAAGACAACCAAGCTGGCTTAAACCACATGAACAAAAATCTAATAAGATCATCAGAGAAGCTGAAGAAAACTTAAGAATGATGTCTGATGCTTTGAAGCAGAACATCATTAGAGTTATTGGCTTACTGTGTTTGTATATTATCTGGTTCTTGTGTCTATGGCAAGGTAACCTGTGTGTATATAGGAGTAGGTCCATTTGTCTGTGCGCAGGTTACTGTGTGTGTAAATCAGCATATATTCTGGTGTATGTGGTAATGTGACCTGTGTGTGTATATGAGAAGGTTCTTGTGTCTGTGAGCTGGAAACGTATGTGTGTATAAGAGGAGGCAGTAGTTTCTGTGAGCAGGCAACCAAGTTGTAGATGAGCAGGCCCTGTGTGTCTGGGAACTGATGCGTTTATCTGAGCAGTTCCTTTGTATCTGTGGAAGGCAGATACAAACGGTGTGTGTCCATTAGCAGGAACTTCTGCCTGGGTGCAGGGAACCTGTGTGTGTACATGAGCTGGTAACCAGTGTGTTTCTATGAGGAGGTCACCTCATTTATATGAGCAGTTCCTGTGTGTCTGTGAGTAGAAAGCCTGTGATTTTATAGTAGGGGTTTCGGTGTGTGTATGAGCAAGTAATATGCGTGTGCATAGGAACAGGTCTTGTGTCTGTGAGCAGGTCACCAGTGTGTGTATATGAGCAGGTACTGCATGCCTGTGAGGAAGGAACGTGTGTGTGCGTGCGTGAGCAGGTCCTTCTTGTGTGAGCATGTACGCGTTGTGTATACGGGAGCAGGTCCGATGTGTCTGTGAGCAGGTAACGTGTGTGTTTATTACAAGGTCCTGTGTGTCTGTGAGCATATCAACATGCTTGTGTTTTTAAGCCATTTGTTGGGTCTGTGAGCAGATAACCTGAATGTGTACATGCGTAGGTTCTGTGTCTGTGAGCAGGGTACTGTGTGGGTATATTCGCACGTCCCTTTGTGTGTGGAAAGCATCTTGCGGGTATATATGTTTAGGTTCTTGTGTCTGTGAAGAGGTAATCTGTGTGTGTGATGAGGTTATGTTGTCTATGAGCGGGAAACCTGTGTGTGTAAGGGAGGAGGTACTAGTGTCTGTGAGCAGGTAACCTGTGTTTGTGTCTATGAGCAGCACCTTTCTGTCTGTGAGTAGGAAAGCTGTGTGTATATGTGAGCAGGTTCTTGTCACTGTGAGCACATCACCTGTGGGTGTAGATGAGGAGCTTCTTGTGTCTGTGAGATCACCTGTGTGTGTACAGAATCAGCCTTTTGTGTCTATAAGCAGGAAACCTGTATGTGCACAAGAACAGGTAATAGTGTTTGAGAGCATCTAACCGCCGTGTGTATAGGAGCATGTCTTGTATATCTGTGATCAGGTCCTCAACGAGTGTAGATGAACAGTTCCTGTGTGTCTGTGAGCAGGTAAGCTGTGCGTGTGTATGAGAAAGCACTTTTTTGTGTGTGCAGGTAACCTGTTTATATGTATGAGAAAGGTCTTGTTTCTGTGAGAAGGTAACCTGCGTGGCTATGAGCAGGCAGCCAATGTGAACGTAAGTAGGTCTTGTGTGTCTTCGAGCTGGTCACCTGGGTGTGTGTCTGAGCCATTCCTGTGTATCTGCGAGCACGCAACAAGTGTGTCTCTATGAGGAGGAACTGCATGCCTGTGTGTGGGTAAACTTGGTGTGTATATGAGATGGTCATCTGTAGGCTTTTTCAGCAGGTCACCTTTCTGTATATGCACAGGTCCTGTGTGCTTGTATGAGCCTGTGTGTTTATATGAGGGGGTACTGTGTGTCTTTGAGAAGGTATCTTGCATGTGTCTTTAAGCAGGTCCTTGTGTCTGTGAGCAGATAACCTGTAGGAGTACAAGGGCCGGTCTTGTGTCTGTGACAAGTGTACTCTGTGTGTGTGTGTATGTGTGTGTGTGTGTGTGTCTGCATTAGCACATTTTTGTGTCTGTGGCAAGGAAACCCGTGTGTTGTATATGAGCAGGTAACCTGACTTCAGGAAAGATGCAGACGGATTAACATAAAACGGAGGATCTCTCTAGAATTCAACCCAGGAGCGTTGCTTAGAGGGAAAATCAACACTGCTGGAACCCATGTGGAACATCATCAAGATTAAGGAAGCAGAGACCCATGGTGTTTTGAGGGCCTGGGCTTTTTGTCTATCCTCAGTGGAGGCCAGCTGGGGCTTGACCTTGGACCCTCCTGGTCTCTGCTGGTACCAGGACCATTTTTAGCCTGTGGAGTGGTTTGGCCTCAGCACAGCCACAGTTTGCCACCACCTGCTTGAGGGCAGGGACTGGAATCTTGCAGCTCCACTGGCAGGGATGGGTTTGAACTACATAGTTGCCCTTGTTTTCATCTCCTCTCTGTCCCCCTCTCACCGGCCATTGGGTTCTGGAGGGCTGCACTCGGGCCTTTAATCCACACAGCCACACCTTGCTGATACTACCTGGGAGCAGGGACTAAACCCTTGCAGCTCCACTCCCTGGATTGGGACTGAGATACATTGTGCATTTGTTTCCAACCCTTCACTATACACCCTGTCCCCATCTCCCACAGGCTCATCAGGCTAGCTTTCAAATGTTGTTTTCTTGCTCCTCTTAGTCTCTCTCCCGGTCTCCCACACACTACTGCTAACCTCCAGACCACTCCCCTGATTGTAGGGCATTTATGCCTGCACCACATGCAGCTAGGTGAGTTCCACACTGTGTAGGTGGCCCTAGTCTGGGGACAGCCCTCCTGCTCTGCACCAGTGGATGTTCTGCTCGATTTCCTAAAGGGACATTGCTGCCTGTGTGCCTGGGGTCCTAATGTAACACAGACAACACCCCTCAAGGTTCCCAGCTGCTGCAGGAACCTCTGCCCAATACCGGAACACCCAATCATGCAACCCAGCCGTCTCCTGGGTCACACCCTTTGTCCGGAGCCGTGAGTCCCGGCCATTGCTTGGAATTTATTAGGACCTGCTTGGAGCAATGAGGCCTGGCCATTACTTGGAATTTATTAGCCTGAGCTCTGGGCATTCTTCTACCACAGCCTAAGTGACAGAGCACTGCAGCTGTAAAGCTTGAGCAAACAAGGGGTGATGCTCTTTAGATAAGCACCCATGTTCTGCATGCCCTTGATTCGCCAATAGATCGTCCTCCCCTATGTTTGAATTGCGTGTGCATGCCACTCCTCTGCATTCCTAATTGAAGACTGTAAGCCATAACAGACTCACGGGCAGGGCACGCTCCACTGAACTCCCTGATTGGCCGGTTGCCAAGTAGGCTAATCTGCATGTGCAGCTGAGGCTCCCCCCTCTTGGCTAGCCGTTATAAGCTGTGACTCTTTGTTCATTAAAACAGGACTTGGTCAGGATATTGTCTTGTCCTCATTCTCCGGGCGTCTTGAACCCACCCAATTCCCACTCTCTGCTCCACGTTCCACGGTGAATGTCCCGCTGGACAGGACATCCCCTGAGATGGAAGTATAGGAGCATCAAGTGGTAGGTTTCATCCGTTGTGAAATAAACAGTAGGCAGTGCGAAAAAGCATTCCTGCAAGTCTCCCAGAGAGAGCCAGTGCTCTTCGACACACTGCAAAATGGGTCCTGGCTCCTCTAAGACAACGCAAGGGAAACAGCCTTCAGCCCCAACGAACTCAATGTAAAAATATAAAAAAATACATGGGATAAACTAACAGCATTGGGAGAAGATGTCCTGAACAGAATAACATGTATAGAAGAAGCAGACATTGAGCGGGCATAGAGAGAAATTTTCAGAATGCTCCTTGGAGTCATACACAATATGAGGGAAACAATAGAGAAAAAGGATGAAATGATCGAAGAGGTAAGAGCGATAAACCAAAGGGAAATTCAGGACCTTAGGGAGGAGATAACAAAAACCAGTAGCAGACACAGGGACCTGGAGAATCGACTGGGGGAATCAGAGAACAGCATCAGGGACTCAGAAGACAACCAAGCTGGCTTAAACCACATGAACAAAAATCTAATAAGATCATCAGAGAAGCTGAAGAAAACTTAAGAATGATGTCTGATGCTTTGAAGCAGAACATCATTAGAGTTATTGGCTTACTGTGTTTGTATATTATCTGGTTCTTGTGTCTATGGCAAGGTAACCTGTGTGTATATAGGAGTAGGTCCTTTTGTCTGTGCGCAGGTTACTGTGTGTGTAAATCAGCTTATATTCTGGTGTATGTGGTAATGTGACCTGTGTGTGTATATGAGAAGGTTCTTGTGTCTGTGAGCTGGAAACGTATGTGTGTATAAGAGGAGGCAGTAGTTTCTGTGAGCAGGCAACCAAGTTGTATATGAGTAGGCCCTGTGTGTTTGGGAACTGATGCGTGTATCTGAGCAGTTCCTTAGTATCTGTGGAAGGCAGATACAAACAGTGCGTGTCCATTAGCAGGAACTTGTGCCTGGGTGCAGGGAACCTGTGTGTGTACATGAGCAGCCAACCAGTGTGTTTCTATGAGGAGGTCACCTTATTTACAGCAGTTCCTGTGTGTCTGTGAGTAGAAAGCCTGTGATTTTATAGTAGGGGGTTCTGTGTGTGTGTGAGCAAGTAATATGCGTGTGTACAGGAATAGGTTTTGTGTCTGTGAGCAGGTAACCAGTGTGCATGTATGAGCAGGTACTCCGTGCCTGTGACGAAGTAACGTGTGTGTGTTTGTGTGTGTGTGTGTGTGCGTGCGTGAGCAGGTCCTTCTTGTGTGAGCATGTACGCGTTGTGTATATAGGAGCAGGTCCGGTGTGTCTTTGAGCAGGTAACGTGTGGTTATGACAAGGATACTGTGTGTCTGTGAGCATATCAACATGCTTGTGTTTTTAAACCACATGTTGGGTCTGTGAGCAGATAACCTGAATGTGTATATGCGTAGGTTCCTGTGTCTGTGAGCAGGGTACTGTGTGGGTATATTCGCACGTCCTTTTGTCTGTGGAAGGCATCTTGTGGGTATATATGTCTCGGTTCTTGTTTCTGTGACCAGGTAATCTGTGTGTGTGTGATCAGAGTATGTTGTCTATGAGCAGGAAACCTGTGTGTGTAAGGGAGGACGTACTAGTGTCTGTGAGCAGGTAACCTGTGTTTGTGTATATGAGCAGCACCTTCTGTCTGTGAGTAGGAAAGCTGTGTGTATATGTGAGCAGGTTCTTGTCACTGTGAGCACATGATCTGTGGGTGTAGATGAGGAGGTTCTTGTGTCTGTGAGAAGATCATCTGTGTGAGTATAGAAGCAGGCTTTTGTGTCTATGAGCAGGAAACCTGTGTGTGTGCGCAAGAAGAGGTAATAGTGTTTGTGAGCAGGTAACCTGCATGGCTATAGGAGCATGTCTTGTATATCTGTGATCAGGTCCTCAATGAGTGTAGATGAACAGTTCCTGTGTGTCTGTGAGCAGGTAAGCTGTGCGTGTGTGTGAGGAGGCACTTTTGTCTGTGTGCAGGTAACCTGTGTATATGTATGAGAAAGGTCTTGTTTCTGTGAGAAGGTAACCTGCGTGGCTATATGGGCAGGTACTGCGTGGCTGTGAGTAGGCAGCCAATGTGAACATGAGTAGGTCTTGTGTGTCTGCGAGCTGGTCATCTGGGCGTGTGTGAGCCGTTCCTGTGTATCTGCGAGCAGGCAACAAGTGTGTCTCTATGAGCAGGAAATGCGTACCTGTGTTCGGGTAAACGAGGTGTGTATATGAGATGGTCATCTGTAGGCTTTTTCAGCAGGGCACCTTCGTGTAAATGCCCTAGTCCTGTGTGCTTGTGAGTAAAGCCTGTGTGTTTATATGAGGAGGTACTATGTGTCTTTGAGAAGGTAACTTGCGGGTGTCTGTAAGCAGGTCCTTGTGTCTGTGAGCAGATAACCTGTAGGCGTACCAGGGCCGGTCTTCTGTCTGTGACAAGTGTCCTGTATGTCTGTGTGTGTGTGTGCATTAGCACATTTTTGTGTCTGTGGCAAGGAAACCTGTGTGTTGTATATGAGCAGGTAACCTGACTTCAGGAAAGATGCAGACGGAATAATGTAAAATGGAGGATCTCTCTAGAATTCAACCCAGGAGCGTTGCTTAGAGGGAAATTCAACACTGCTGGAACCCATGTGGAACATCATCAAGATTAAGGAAGCAGAGACCCACGGTGTTTTGAGGGCCTGGGGTCTTTTGTCTATCCTCAGTGGAGGCCGGCTGGGGCTTGACTTTGGACCCGCCTGGTCTCTGCTGGTACCAGGACCAATTTTAGCCTGTGGAGTGGCTTGGCCTCAGCACAGCCACAGCTTGCCACCACCTGCTTCAGGGCAAGGACTGGAATCTTGCAGCTCCACAGGCAGGGATGCGTTTCAGCTGCATGTTGCCCTTGTTTCCATCTCCTCTCTGTCCCCCTCCCACCGACCCTGGGTCCTGGAGGGCTGCATTGGCCCTTTAATCCACACAGCCACAGCTTGCTGATACTACCTGGGAGCAGGGACTAAACCCTTGCAGCTTCACTCCCTGGATTGGGACTGAGATACATTGTGCGTTTGTTTCTACCTCTTCACTATACACCCCGCCCCCATCTCCCACAGGCTCATCAGGCTAGCTTTTAAATGTTGTTTTCTTGCTCCTCTTAGTCTCTCTCCTGGTCTCCCACACACTACTGCTAACCTCCAGACCACTCCCCTGATTATAGGGCATTTATGCCTGTACCACACGCAGCTAGGTGAGTTCCTCACTGTGTAGGTGGCCCTAGTCTGGGGACAGCCCTCCTGATCTGCACCAGTGGATGTTCTGCTCGATTTCCTAGAGGAACCTTTCTCCCTGTGTGCCTGGGGTCCTAATGTAACTCAGACAACAGTCCTTAACGTTCCCTGCTGCTGCAGGAACCTCTGCCCAACCTCCGCAACACCCAATCATGCAATCCAGCAGTCTCTTGTGTTACTCCCTTTTCCGGATCCATGAGGCCTGGCCATTACTTGGAATTTATTAGCCTGAGATCTGGGCATTCTTCTACCCCAGCCTACATGACAGAGCACTGCAGCTGTAAAGCTTGAGCAAACAAGGGGTGATGCTCTTTAGATAAGCACCCGTGTCCTGCATCCCCTTGATTGGGCAAAAGATCGTCCTCCCCTATGCTTGATTTGCATGTACATGCCATTCCTCTGCGTTCCTAATTGAAGACTTTAAGCCCTTACTGACACACGGGCAGGGCACCCTCCTTTGAACTCCCTGATTGGCCTGTTGGCAAGGTAGCCTAATCTGCATGTGTGGCTGAGGCTCCTCCCCCTTGGCTGGCCGTTATAAGCTGTGACTCTTTGTTCATTAAAACAGGACTTGATCAGGATATTGTCTTGTCCTCATTCTCCGTGCCTCTTGTACCCCCCCCCCTCCGCCAATTCCCACTCTCCTCCAGGATCCACGGTGAATGTCCCGCGGGACGGGACAACTTGTGCTCATTGTGTGAGCTGGATACGAGGGATAAAGTGATGAATGAAGGAGCAGGAATATGCCAGCGAGTTAAAGTGGAAGAAAATTCCTTCGGCCGCCATGGGAACCTGCTGCGGTGAGACTGAAGGTGAGAGCGCCTAAAGATGGGTCAAGAATTAAGCAGGCATCAGATTTATGTGAAACAATTGAAAGAGGCCTTAATGGCACGGGTAGTAAAGGTTAAAAGTTGTGATTAAAAACAAAGGATCCCATGACAGACACCACTGAAGAGCACGGCCATGAATATTTAGAGAAAATTAAGAGTAAGTGGTGAAAAGTTGGAAGTAATAAATAATGGGACAGATTTCTAGTAAATAAATGTATGTATGTAAATATGTTTCAAAAGATGTTATAAGCTAAAGGAACAAATATAAGTTACCAAAGATTAGAGAAGTTTTCAGATTTTGTAGTTAAGATATATCCTTGGTTTACTAAGGACGGGACTGTAAATGTTAGGGATAGCCTGTCATCTAAGCATGAAGGACTCCGGGGTGAGAATAATTTGATTGCATGCTCAAACAAAATTGAAAGAAAAGTTGCTGCTGAGCCTCCAGCTCCTCCCCCTCCACCACTGAAGCCCCAGAAGCTGCTGGAAAGAACCTGAGGGCTTTGAAAGTGGGCAAAAGCAGTTAGAAGGCGGATGAATACATTATCGTGATAAGGACCTAGGACTTTGAAACCTGGTGCTGGGAGACTCAGACGTCCTGCTGGGATGAAACAATGGCAAAGGGGGTAGGTAGCCTGGGAGCAAGAGTATGAGTCATTAGCAACAAAACATGGAGTAGATTTAGGAATTCCAGGATGTTATCCAGTTAAAGGACAGAATGCTCAAGGAGGGGCGAATGCCCCCCCCCCATTCCATTCAAAACTATAAAAGATTTAAAATCTGAGTGTTCTCAATATGGTTCTGTGGCTCATTTTACTATGGAGTTAGTAGAAGCTGGGATAGGAGAGAATGTGTTTTGGGCAGAAGACTGGTAATAGCTGGCTCAAACGTGTTTGTCAGGAAAAGACTACTTGTGAAATTCAGAGTTTCTTGAGAGTTTTCAAAATACAGCAGATATAAGCTGTTTGTGTGAACAAAGTTTGTGTGAACAATGTGTGTGTGTGTGTGCGTGTGCGCGCGTATTACATACTCTTTCACTTTGTATGTACAAAGACGTTTTTCTGAATGTTTATTTTAAGGATAAAATCACTTGCTTGTGTTTATTACTGCTTAAAGTTGAGTCTTTTTTGAGTATTTAAAAAATAATTATACCAATGATACTACTCTCTCAAGAAAATATTGCCATCATTTGTAGACTATGTCACCTTCAAGTATGTGCTAATATTTTGTCCCTTTGTCTAATTAAAACCAGGAATTGTATTAAAAAAAATTAAACAATTGGTTTTTTTCAGAAAATGCAAATACTGCCTGCTAGGTAGCGCTGAGACCTTTAAGAAACAAGAGCAACTTGTCTGATTATATCAGACTATGCTAAAATGTTAAAACTTTCTTTACGCAAGGCTTGCTATAGCAGTTGCTTTGCAAGGAAAAACAGTAAAGGAGAGTTAATGATACTGTGGAATTTATGAAAGCCCTGCAGCCTGGGCTCCCTTCCCCCTCTGCTATTTCAGCCAATACATATAAAATCATTTTAGATTTAAAAGATTGTTTTTATACCATTCCCTTGGATTATAAAAGATTTGCTTTTAGTGTTCCTAATGTTAATTTTAAAGAACCTATGGAGCGTTATCAGTGGAAAGTCTTATATCAGGGAATGTCTAATAGCGTCACCTTATGTCAAAAGTTTGTAACTGCAGCTATAAAGTCAGTAAGAACTTCTGAAACATCGGTGTATATCATTCACTACATGAATGATATTTTGATGGCTCATAGGGACCAAAAAGGGTTCTCTTTATTTTTCACTCTTTACGGGAAACATTAAAAAGGCATGGGTTAGTTATTGCAGAAGAAAAAGTACAGGTTATTGAACCTTACAAGTATTTAGGACATATTTTACAGAAAGGTTTCGTTAAACCCCAGAAGATAGAAACAAGAAAAGATCACTTACAAACTGTAAATGATTTTCAAAAATTATTAGGAGATATTAATTGGCTTAGACCATATTTAAAAATAAGTACTGGAGAACTTAAGCCTTTATTTGATATTTTAAAAGGAAATCCTAATCCAAATTAGACTCGGGAAATTTCCCCTTTAGCAGAACAAACCTTAAAAATTAGTAAATTTACGTATTCAAGAACAACAAATTATGTACATTAATTATAGTAAACCTTGGTACTTTTACATCTGGTGTGTTATGGCAGAAAAGACCATTATTGTGGGTATATTTAGCTTCTTCAAGAAAAAAGAATTCGGAAACCTTATTTTGAAGAAATAGCTGAATTAGTGATGAAAGGTAGGTCCGAGTCTGTTACATATTTTGGGAAAGACCCTATTTCTATAGTCATACCTTATGACAGACTCCAAACTTCTTGGTTATGGGAAAGTTGTGATTCATGGGAATTAGCATTTGCTGAGTTTTGTGGATTGGTGAACAATATTTATCCTCCAGATAAATTGTTACTATTTGCTAAAAAACATTTATGTATTTTCCCCAGCGTTTGTAAAAATAAACCCATACTTCATGCTCTTACAATATTTACTGATGGTCCCTCTAATGGAACTGCAGCTACACACTATGGTAAAAAAATTCCCTGCTCAATCTGCACAGTTAGTTGAGCTACATGCAATCATAGCAGTTTTTCAATTATGTCTTTGGCAGATGGATATTACTCACATTCCTTCATTTGATAAATTGAGGTATTTGCATGTTACAGTGGACACTTACCCTGGATTTATTGTGGCCACTCCTATGACTGGTGAAAAAATGTCTTTAGTTAGTCAACACATGTTACGTTGTTTTGCTGTAATTGGTATACATAAATGCTTAAAGAGAAATAATGAATCTGCTTATGTTAGTAAATCATTTACTCAATTTTGTGTCACTTTTCGAATTAAACACATAACTGGAATCCCTTATACTCCTCAAACCCAAGGTATTGTGGAATGTGCCAATGAAACTATTAAGCGACATTTAGACAAAATGAAAAAGGGGGAGATATACCCTTCTATGCCTCGCAATTTAATTCATCATACTTTATTTTAACATTTTGGGAATTGGATGTACATGTCAGTCTGCTGCTGACTGCCTTTGGAAAAAGACTGCCAAGCAAAGACAAAGCATACGTAATATGGAAAGAACTACTTAATGGAAAATGGCAAAAGCCAGCTCCCTCCTGATTTGGGGGCGAGGGCATGTTTGTGTTTTCTCCCACAGGAGGCTGATGGCTGCCTGAAACTTTGGTGCAGTTTGCAAACTATACAGATGGTAATTTGCCTCTAGGTGCTTCTGGGGACATTGCACAGTGAGCAGTACTAGGCTTAAGTTCCTGATCCACCACTCTTACATCCTGCTGTCTGGGGAGTCTGGAAATCACAGTGTGGGTTAATGACTCACGTCTTCCCTGTACAAGGTGAAGGAAATGTAATCTCATCCACTCTACAGTCTTTTTCTTCTTGTGGACTAGAGACTCAAACCATATTGTGGAGATCAGGTCACACGGACAAGCCCATCCAGTATAACATCACAAAAGAGAGAGATATCATCGATTGGTCCAGCAACCAGGGCAATACTAAAAAAAAAAAATATTGCCGAATGGAAATAGAGACTACTTTGGAAATGTGAAGCTTATGGGCCTTTCCTACAGACTGCAAGGAAACGTTACTGCCTGTGTAACATCGTCTTATGTACTTTTGGCAGGGAATATTACTATAGATCATGATGATTTTAAGTTTAACATGCCTTATAATTGTAATTTGTCCAATTGTATTACCTGAACCCCTGAGGGTGTTGTCATTGCTATTTTGTATCAATCTTTTATTATTTAAAAAGATGATTACAGGTATTTGAAGAGATTAAGAAAACTAAGTTTTGTAGGTTTGCTTATAGCATTTTAGCTATATTGTTTAGTTGCTACTGCTATTACTAAAGCAATTGTACTTTATCCAAAAATGTGACTAATGTGTTGGGCACTCAAAAAGCTAGAATGTTAGAACAAAAATTTAATACTTTTTATAACATGGTCACAGCAAGTGTGTGTATTGTTGATATTATGCATACTTCCGATGATACTGTGCAAGGTTATGGTTAAATTATTGGCCTTAGGAACAAAACTTCATGAAGTGCACCTGTGCATTTCGCACCCTCCCCAAACAGGGGTGTAAGGCAGAGACTGGTTAGTCAATGACGGGTAAAATCGAGTCTGAGTCTCTCAACCTAAGACAGGTCATAGTCACCTCAAGGACTATTACTGATGACGGGTAAGGGAGATACCAGGACTCGATCACCTAAGCCAGACACAGTCATATGCTGAGGTTTTGAGTGAAAACGTCTCCAGTAAATTAAGAAGGGGGAAAGAAAGATGTTAAAGGCCATTAAGACAACCTTAAAACAGCTGAAAATTCTCATGACTTGTGTCAGTGTTTGCTGATTTCTTCAATGACTCTATCAAGAGCAAGAAAGTATGCAAGGTCTGGAAAAACAGGTGTTTTAATTTTCTCAAGGATGTCTAACTTGGCAAAAGATAGAGTTGCTATGTGTATCAAATGTGCTTGCTTATCAATGAGATAATTAACACTGGGTTGTTTCTGCATGAATATAAGGAGGATAACGGTACATTATATAATTTTTGAAATGTATTGCCTTGTTATCTGCAATGTACTCAAACCAAGCTAGCATGAAGTACTGCACAAGCTCATCTGAACAGCCGTGAGTTGATCCAAGTTCGTGGAGTAATCCCCCTCCACAAAGCCTGAAGGACAGGCAGTCATTGACGGGTAAAATCGGCACAAGACATAGCAACCTAAGACAGACATTGGTTGGCTTTTATTTTATGGAGGCATTCCATTGATCAATGATGGGTAAGGATGATTCTTGATGCCTGACAACCTAGAACGCAGTTCCCGAAGGGATTTCTCTTGGCTTTGGCTTTGAAAAATATATAAAAGGGAGGCCTGGCCATTGCTTGGAATTTATTAGGACCTGCTTGGAGCCATGAGGCCTGGCCATTACTTGGAATTTATTAGCCTGAGCTCTGGACATTCTTCTACCCCAGCCTACGTGACAGAGCACTGCAGCTGTAAAGCTTGAGCAAACAAGGGGTGATGCTCTTTAGATAAGCACCCGTGTCCTGCATCCCCTTGATTGGGTAAAATATTGTCCTCCCCTATGCTTGATTTGCGTGTACATGCCACTCCACTCCATACCTAATTGAAGACTGTAAGTCCTTACTGACTCACGGGAAGGACACGCTCCCCTGAACTCCGATTGGCCTGTTGCCAAGGTAGCCTAATCTGCATGTACGGCTGAGGATCCCCCGCCACCCCCCCCCCCCCCCCGCTGGCCGTTATAAGCTGTGACTCTTTGTTCATTAAAACAGGACTTGGTCAGGATATTGTCTTGTCCTCATTCTCCGGGCCTCTTGTACTCACCCAATTCCCACTCTCTGCTCCAGGTTCCATGGTGAATGTCCCGCGGGACGGGACATCCCCTGAGATGGAAGTACAGGAGCATCAAGTGGTAGGTTACTTCCATTGTGAAATAAACTGTAGGCAGTGCAAAAAAGCATTCCCACAAGTCTCCCAGAGAGAGACAGTGCTCTTCGACACAGGCAAAATGGGTCCTGGCTCCTCTAAAACAACGCAAGGCAAAACACCTTCAGCCCCAAACAACTCAATGTAAAAATATAAAAAAATACATGGGAAAAACTAACAGCAATGAGAGAAGATGCCCTTAACAGAATAACATGTATAGAAGAAGCAGACATTGAGCAGGCATAGAGAGAAATTTTCAGAATGCACCTTGGAGTCATACACAATATGAGGAAAACAATAGAGAAAAAGGATGAAATGATCGAAGAGGTAAGAGCGATAAACCAAAGGGAAATTCAGGACCTTAGGGAGGTGATAACGAAAACCATTAGCAGACTCAGGGACCTGAAGAATCGACTGGGGGAATCAGAGAACAGCATCAGGGACTTAGAAGACAACCAAGCTGACCTAAACCACATGAAAAAAATCTAATAAGATCATCAGAGTAGCTGAAGAAAACGTAAGAATGATGTGTGATGCTTTGAAGCAGAACATCATTAGAGTTATTGGCTTACTGTGTTTGTATATTATCTGGTTCTTGTGTCTATGGCAAGGTAACCTGTGTGTATATAGGAGTAGGTCCTTTTGTCTGTGCGCAGGTTACTGTGTGTGTAAATCAGCATATATTCTGGTGTATGTGGTAATGTGACCTGTGTGTGTATATGAGAAGGTTCTTGTGTCTGTGAGCTGGAAACGTATGTGTGTATAAGAGGAGGCAGTAGTTTCTGTGAGCAGGCAACCAAGTTGTATATGAGCAGGCCCTGTGTGTCTGGGAACTGATGCGTGTATCTGAGCAGTTCCTTTTTATCTGTAGAAGGCAGATAGAAACGGTGTGTGTCTATTAGCAGGAACTTGTGCCTGGGTGCAGGGAACCTGTGTGTACATGAGCTGGTAACCAGTGTGTTTCTATGAGGAGGTCACCTTATTTATATGAGCAGTTCCTGTGTGTCTGTGAGTAGAAAGCCTGTGATTTTATACTAGGGGGTTCTGTGTGTGTGAGATCAAGTAATACGCGTGTGTATAGGTTTTGTGTCTGTGAGCAGGTAACCAGTGCGTGTATATGAACAGGAACTGCGTGCCTGTGAGGACGTAACGTGTGTGTGCGCGCGTGCGTGCGTGAGCAGGTCCTTCTTGTGTGAGCATGTACCCGTTGTGTATATGGGAGCAGGTCCGGTGTGCCTGTGAGCAGGTAACGTGTGTGTTTATGACAAGGTCCTGTGTGTCTGTGAGCATATCAATATGCTTGTGTTTTTAAGCCATTTGTTGAGTCTGTGAGCAGATAACCTGAATGTGCACATGCGTAGGTTCCTGTGTCTGTGAGCAGGGTACTGTGTGGGTATATTCGCACGTCCCTTTGTCTGTGGAAGGCATCCTGCGGGTATATATGTCTAGGTTCTTGTGTCTGTGAACAGGTAATCTGTGTGTGCGTGATCAGGTTATGTTGTCTATGAGCAGGAAACCTGTGTGTGTAAGGGAGGAGGTACTAGTGTCTGTGAGCAGGTAACCTGTGTTTGTGTATATGAGCAGCGCCTTTCTGTCTGTGAGTAGGAAAGCTGTGTGTATATGTGAGCAGGTTCTTGTCACTGTGAGCACATCACCTATGGGTGTAGATGAGGTGGTTCTTGTGTCTGTGAAATCACCTGTGTCCGCACTGAAGCAGGCTTTTGTGTCTATGAGCTGGAAACCTGTGTGTGTGTACAAGAAGAGGTAATAGTGTTTGTGAACAGGTACCCTGAGTGTGTATCGGAGCATGTCTTGTATATCTGTGATCAGGTCCTCAATGAGTGTAGGTGAACAGTTCCTGTGTGTCTGTGAGCAGGTAAGCTGTCTGTGTGTGTGAGCAGGCACTTTTGTCTGTGTGCAGGTAACCTGTGTATATGTATGAGAAAGGTCTTGTTTCTGGTAGAAGGTAACCTGCGTGGCTATATGAGCAGGTACTGCGTGTCTGTGAGCAGGCAGCCAATGTGAACACGAGTAGGTCTTGTGTGTCTGCGAGCTGGTCACCTGGGCGTGTGTCTGAGCCGTTCCTGTGTATCTGCAAGCAGGCAACAAGTGTGTGTGTCTATGAGCAGGAACTGCGTGCCTGTGTGCGGGTAACCTTGTTGTGTACATGAGATGGTCATCTGTAGGCTTTTTCAGCAGGTCACCTTTGTGTATATGCGCAGGTCCTGTGTGCTTGTAAGAGCCTGTGTGTTTATATGAGGAGGTACTATGTGTCTTTGAGAAGGTAGCTTGCCTGTGTGTATAAGCAGGTCCTTGTGTCTGTGAGCAGATAACCTGTAGGAGTACAAGGGCCGGTCTTCTGTCTGTGACAAGTGTCCTGTATGTCTCTGTGTGTGTGTGTGTGTGTGTGTCTGCATTAGAACATTTTTGTGTCTGTGGCAAGGAAACCCGTGTGTTGTATATGAGCATGTAACCTGACTTCAGGAAAGATGCAGACGGATTAACATAAAACGGAGGATCTCTCTAGAATTCAACCCAGGAGCGTTGCTTAGAGGGAAAATCAACACTGCTGGAACCCATGTGGAACATCATCAAGATTAAGGAAGCAGAGACCCACGGGATTTTGAGGGCTTGGGGGCTTTTGTCTATCCTCAGTGGAGGCCGGCTGGGGCTTGACTTTGGACCCGCCTGGTCTCTGCTGGTACCAGGACCATTTTTAGCCTGTGGAGTGGCTTGGCCTTAGCACAGCCACAGCTTGCCACCACCTGCTTGAGGGCAGGGACTGGAATCTTGCAGCTCCACAGGCAGGGATGGGTTTGAGCTGCATTGTTGCCCTTGTTTCCATCTCCTCTCTGTTCCCCTCCCACCGACCCTTGGGTCCTGGAGGGCTGCACTGGGGCCTTTAATCCACACAGCCACAGCTTGCTGATACTACCTGGGAGCAGGGACTAAACCCTTGCAGCTCCACTCCCTGCATCGGGACTGAGGTACATTGTGCATTTGTTTCCATCCCTTCACTATATCCACCCCGCCCCCAACTCCCACAGGCTCATCAGGCTAGCTTTTAAATGTTGTTTTCTTGCTCCTCTTAGTCTCTCTCCTGGTCTCCCACACACTACTGCTAACCTCCCGACCACTCCCCTGATTTTAGGGTATTTATGCCTGTACCACACGCAGCTAGGTGAGTTCCACACTGTGTAGGTGGCCCTAGTTTGGGGACAGCCCTCCTGATCTGCACCAGTGGATGTTCTGCTCGATTTCCTAAAGGGACATTGCTGCCTGTGTGCCTGGGGTCCTAATGTAACTCAGACAACACCCCTCAACGTTCCCAGCTGCTGCAGGAACCTCTGCCCAACCTCCGCAACACCCAATCATGCAACCCGGCAGACTTCTTGGTCACTCCCCTCAGATGGAAGCCACAGAAACATCAAGTGGTAGGTTACTTCCATTGGGTAATAAGCTGGAGGCAGTGCGAAAAAGCATTCCTACAAGACTCCCAGAGATAGCCAGTGATGTGTGTGTGAGCAGGTCCTTTTTGCATGAGCATGTACCTGTTGTGCATATGTGAGCAGGTCTGGTGTGTCTGTGAGCAGGTATGTGTGTGTTAATGAGAAGGTCCTATGTGTCTGTGAGCAGGTAGCCTTGCCTTTGTTTATGAGCCTTTTGTTGTGTCTGTGAGCAGATAATCTGTAGGTGTACATAACGCTGTTTCTTGGTTCTTGTGTCTGTTAGCAGGGTACTTTTTGGGTATATTCACACGTCCCTTTGTCTGTTGCAAGGTAACCTGGGTGTATATATGTCTAGGTTCTTGGGTCTGGGAACAGGTAAACTGTGTGTGTATGATCAGGTTATTTTGTCTGTGAGCAAAAACCTATGTGTGTAAGAGAGGAGGTACTAATGTCTGTGAGCAGGTAACCTGGGTGTGTGTGTATGAGCAGCTCCATACTGTCAGTGAGTAGGAAAGCTGTGTGTATCTACGAGCAAATTCTTGTGTCTGTGAGATCACTTGTGTGTGTGTAGAAGCAGGTTCTTGTGTCTGTGAGCAGGTAACGTGTGTGTTTATGAGAAGTTCCTATGTGTCTGTGAGCAGGTAACCTTGCATGCGTTTCTGAGACATTTGTTGTGTCTGTGAGCAGATAACCTCTATGTGTACATACGCAGGTTCTTGTGTCTGTGAGCAGGGTACAGTGTGCGTACATTAGCACATTCTTGTGTCTGTTACAAGGTAACTTGTAGGCATGTATAAGTAGGTTCTTGTGTCTGTGTGCAGGCAACTAATGTGTATAAGAGTAGGTCCTGTGTGTCTGTGAGCAGGCAACCCGTGTGTGTATGAGCAGGAACCGCGTGCCTGTGTGCAGGTAACCTTGGTGTGTATATGAGCTTGTAAACTGTGGGTATGTGACCAGGCGCCCCCTGTGAATATGAGCAGGTCCTGTGTGTCTGTGAGTAGGAAGCCTGTGTTTGTATAAGAGGAGGTACTCTGTGTATGTCAGCAGGTAACCTGTGTGTTTATAAGGGCAGGTTCTTGTATCTGTGGGCAGGAAACCTGTGTGTGTATATGAGCAGGTTCTTGTGTCTGAGAGATGGTAACCTGTGTCCATATGAGCAGGTTCTTTTGTCTGTGAGCAAGTAACCTGTATGTGTATATGGGCAGGTCCTCTGTGTCTGTGAGCAGGTAACCTGTGTGTTTTTAAAGGCAGGTTTTTGTGTCTCTGGGTGGGAAACCTGTGTGTGTATATGAGTAAGTTTTCTGTTTGTGAGCAGGTAACCTGGATTTTTATAAGAGCAGGTTATTTTGTCTGTGAGCAATTAATCTGTACGTATATTAGCAGGTTCGTGTGTCTGTGCGCAGGAAACATGTGTGTGCATATGACCAGGTTATTGTGTCTGTGAGCAGGTAACCTGTGTGTGTGTATGAGCAGGTCCTGCATTTCTGTGAGCAGATAACTAGTGTGTGCCTGTGAGCAGTTCCTCTGTGTCTGTGAAGAGGTAACGTGTGTATATGAGCTGATTTTAGTATCTGTGACTGTTCTCCTCGGTGTACATATCAACAGGATCTTGTGTCTGTGAGCATGTAACCTGTGTGTATGTATGAGCAGGTACTGTGTGTGTGAGCAGGTAACCTGTGTGTTTCTAAGGACAGGTTCTTGTGTCTCTGGGTGGGAAACCTTTGTGTGTATATGAGCAGGTTCTTGTGTTTGTGAGCAGGTAACCTGGATGTTTATAAGAGTGGATTATTGTGTCTGGGAACAGATAACCTGGTGTGTGTATGAGCCAGTTTTATTATCTGTGAACATGTAACTGTGTATGTATATCAACAGGTTCTGTGTTTGAGAGCAGGTAACCTGTGTTTATATAAGCAGGTACTACGTGTCTGTGTGCAGGTATCCTGGTGTGTATGTGAGCCGGTTCATGTGTTTGTGAGCAGGTAACATGTATGTGTATATGAGCAGGTCCTGTGTGTCTATGAGCAGGTTACCTGGTATGTATATGACCAGGTTATTTTGTTTGTAAGCAGATAACCTTTGTTTGTGTATGAGCAGGTTCTTGTGTCTGTGGGAAGGTACTCTATTTGTGTATATGAGGAGGTACTGCGTGTCTGTGAGTAGGCAACCAATGTATATATGAGCAGGACCACTGTCTGTGAGCCAGTAACTTGTGTATCTGAGCAGTTCCTGTGTGTCTGTGAGTAGGTAACCAGTATGTGTATAGGAGCAGGTCCTTTGTGTCTGTGAGCAGGTGACCTGTGTGCATACAAGCAGGATCTTGTGTTTGTGAGCAGGTGACCTGTGTGTATGAGTAGATAATGTGTAACTGTGAGCAGATAACTTGTATGCGTCTATGGGAAGGTACTGTGTGTCTGTAAGCAAGTAACCTGCGTGTATATATGAGCAGATTCTTGTGTCTGTGAGCAGGTAACATGTATGTGTAGAGGAGCAGGTCCTGTGTGTCTGTGAGCAGGTAGCCTGGTGTGTACATGAGCAGGTTCTTGTGTCTGTGAGCAAGTGACTTGTGTGTGAATTTGAGCCAGTTCTTGTATCTATGAGCAGGTAACCAGTGTGTGTATATGAGCAGCTCCTCTGTGTCTGTGAGCAGGTATCTTCTGTGTGTGTGTATATGAGCAAGTATTGTTTGTCTATAAGCAGGTAACCTGTGTGTATAGAAGCTGGTACTCTGAGTATATGAGGATGTATTGTGTTTCCGTGGGCAGGTAACCTGTGTGTTTATATGAGCAGGTTCTTGTGTCTGTGAGCAGGTAACCTGTGTGTGTATTTGAGCAGATTCTTGTGTCTGTGAGCAGGTAACCTGTGTGTGTATATTTGCAGGTTCTTCTGTTTGTGATCACGTCATTGGTGTGTTTGTATATGAGCAGATTCTTGTGTGTGTGAACAGGTAACCTGTGTCCTTGAGCATGTGTGTCTGGGAGGGGTTATACTTTGCTTGTGACCAGGGGACATTTCTCTGTAAGGAGTTATCCTGTGTGTCTACAACAGATGCCTTGTGCCTCTCAGCAGGTGGTATATTATCAGTAAGCTGATACCGTGTGTCTCTAAGCAAGCACTGTGTGTCTGTGCTGGTGACGTGTGTATCTGTGAGCAGGTGCCTTGGGTCTGTCGAACAATGCCCTGTACCACCAGAACTAGCAACCCAGCGTAATAACCTCTGAAGCACCTGGACGAGAAACCTGTTGAGCACATCCCTGAAACACCAGGGTTAGCAACGCAGAGTACTAACCACTGAACTAGCAGGACTAGCAACCCGTCGACCAACTCCCTGAACCATCAGAACTAGCAAGCCTGCACACTGACAACTGAACCACAAGAACTAGCAAGCCTGCACACTGACAACTGAACCACCAGAACTAGCATCCCAGGGAACAACACTCTGAACCACCAGAGCTAGCAGCCCAGGGTACTAACCACTCAACTTCCCAGAGAAGCCAGCCAGTGATCAACACTTCGAATCACCAGAACTAGAAATCCAGTGTACTAACCTCTCAACTGCCAGCAGTAGAAACCCGGGGTACAACTCCTGAACCACGTGTGTGTGAGCAGGTACCCTGCGTCTGGGAGAAAGTCCAGTGCATCTGGGAGCAGGGGCCCTTTGTCTGTGAAAGGTCCCGTATGTGAGGAGTCCAGTGTGCCTTTGTGCAGGTACCTGGTGTGTCTGGGAGCAGGTACCATGTTTTTGTGAGGAAGGGCAGTGTGTGTCTGTGAGCAGGTACCATGCTGTCTGCGCAAGTCCTGTGTGTCTCTGACCAGGTACTGTGTGTCCGAGAGCAGGCAACCTGTTTCTGTGAGCAGGTACCGTCAGGGGAGCCAGCTCCTAAGAAATCATCACAGGCCCAGCAGGTGCAATTGTACAGCGATAATAAGTGAAGATTATAGGAAAGTCATAGAGACTAAGAGAGATAGGGGGGAGGGAGAGAGTGAAATAAAGAAGTCAGACACATTTCATGGTAACATCCTCACTTCAGACCCGCTTGGTGATCCACTTGAGGATGTGCAAGGTGGGAATTGCAGGAGTGAGATTTATTACTAACTGAGGCTTCTATACCTTTAGGGGGCATGCAGGCCCCCTAATTACAGGTAAAGACATATGTCACAGGAAGGAGTTGTACTATAGGTAATACAGTAATGAGAGGGGGACAATCTAGGCGTATACACGCAATATGAAGGGGAGGGATTGGAGTATACATGTAACAAGATGGGCGGGTCCTAGATTCAGGATGGCAGCCTAACTTTGGATGTCCCTGAGCCGGTTTGACTACTTCTCTGTCTCTCCATGGAACCGATTACTGTCCTTATCAGTAGGGTGTGAGCCCCACCTACAGTGGACCAGCCAGTAGTCTGATGGCTGAATGCCTTCAGGGAGAACATCTGGATGCATCCGACTTCCCACCATGTGCTGGCAAACAGCCTCTAAGGTTTGGCATAGCTTTGGAGGAGACAAAGCTGGGGTAAGGTCTTTCTGTATCACACAAGGTACCATGTGTGTCTGTAGGCATGTGCCCTTGTCTCTGAGCAGGTTCCATGTTGTCTGTTAGCAGTTACTGTGTGTCTTTGAGCAGGTACCATGGCTCTGTGAGCAAGGACATTGTGTCTATGAGCAGGTACCCTGTGTATGTCTATGATCAGGTATCATGTGTGTGTCTGTGAGCAGGTGCCCTGTGACTGTGCGCAGGTAGCATGTTGTTTGTGTGCAGGTACCATGAGTCTGTTAGGAGGTTCAAATTATGTTGCTGTGTTATCATTTTCACCTGTTTCTCTTATGCCTTTGTATAAACAGATATAGTTGATTTCATTTATGTTACAAACTGTGTGTCGCTTAGGCAACTCTTCCTCAGCAAGAGACCTGGCTCCTGCTCACATTGGTCCCTGCACAGCCCCAACCCACTCAGACCCCACGTCTCACCTCAGACATCGGGCAGCAGCCCGGAATCATAGTTCGCAAGCCCTGGACTCCTCAGCTCTCTGGACATCCTGCTGCAAACAGCCACCAAGATGCCTGAGCCTGCCTGCCTGCTCTGTTCACCACTCCTGGGGGATGGAGGGCAGGCTGACCACAGCTCGGCTCGGTGGCCCTGACCAATATCAGAGTCTGGAAGGGGGTCCTACAGGGAGCTGCAGGGATCGCCGACACCCCCGTGGGAGACTATGATCCCTTCATCCCCTTTACCATCATTTGTTACTGTCTGTGCTCTTATGGAGCAGGGTGGCCTCCTGCTTACAGGTCAGCAGTTTGAAACCACCCGCTGGCTCCAGGGGACAGAAATCAGTTGCCCCGCGCGTACAGAGTCACCACCCTGGAGCCTGCAGGGGCAGGTCTGCTGTCCCATAGGGTCCTTGAGTTCAAATCCAGAAGACGGCAGTGAGTTTGGGTCTGTCATGCAACTCTCTATCTACATCCCTCTCTGATGACCCTGTATGTGTGCTGCTGTTTCATTTTTATACATGCACTATGTTAATATGTGTCTGCTCACCTGTATGTCTCTGTGTTATTACATGTCTCTTTCTATGCAGACTCTGTTAGGATGTATCTGTGTGCCTATAGCTGCTGCTCTCTCTGTCTCTACCCATGTGTGTGATTACCTAGGTATCTTTTCTGGGCATTATTTACGCCCCCTCCTTTTACTTTCCCTCCCACACTGATTTTCCACAAGCACTAGCATCTGCTTCTCTCTGTGGGAAAACCATTTTTCCTTGCGTTTATTTTCCTTTGGTAACAGTGGCCTCCGACAGTGACTGTCTTCAGGGACTGCCTGATTTTGCTCAGCACAATAGCTTCCAAACATGTCCGTGTTGTGAGGAGCGTGACAGTGTCATGATCATTCTTTGAGACACACAGGACTCCATTCCACAAAAAACTCTCTTCATTCTTGAGATACAGAGTATTCCGTTCCCTGGGACCTCGGGGGACCCCAGACTCCTGTACACGTGAGGTACAGGACAGGTCGGGACTTTCCGTGGTCAGGGACCGGTGAGAACAGAGAGGATGGGGGTGGGGTGTTGCCCTCCTGCCTGGGTCCCTGCATGATAGCTGACTGGGTCAACTCCACCTTCACTCATTCGTTCATTTGGAGTCCTTAGGGCCATCTGTCCCTAGTGGGCTCAGGCCCTGGTTTCATCTGCGGGTCCTTAGCTACCAAAGCTCTGAAGCAGGAGCTAAACCCACAGCCGCTGACCCGCCCCCACCCTATGCCTAGTGGAGTCCCTGAGCCTTTGACACTGCATCACCCCCACCCATCCCAGGGCAGCTGCCTTGAGTGTGACATCCCTGCTGGCCCTACCCCCAGGTGTGCTACTGCATCCCTCCCTCCACCCATGCATTGGGGCCAGTGAGTGCCCTGTTGGAGTGGCCATATTTCCAGGATGCCTGGTCCCTGACATGGCCATTCCTGCAGGGTAACCAACCTTGTGCTGCCACCACCAGCCAGCGTACCCTCACCGTGCCCAGGCCATGGCAGGACCCTCATGGCCTTACCCCGCCCAGCTCCGTGCGCCCTCATGGACCCACAGTGGGCATGCTGCCCTCAGGCTGCAGGGTCCCGAAGGCTTCCTGTCCTGTCCCCAACCCAAGTCCAACTTGCTCCACCACGGCTGCCCAAGGGGGGGCAGCAGCCCAGGGAGTGCATGGCCACTCATGCTCCCGCCTGCTGGCCCCAGGGGACCCTCCATGAGCAAACATGGGCAGATTGCCCCCAGCCCACAGGGCCACCTCCAGGGTTGCACCTTTGACCCTGAGCAAGCCAGGTCAGAGGGGACTCCTGCTCATCCCCTGAGATGGTCTGCCCCTGTGGCAAGTGCATCCTCAAGGAGCACTGAGTCCACCCTCTGGCCACCGCCCAGCTCCTCCCCTCCCCTCCCCTTCCTGTCCCCAGCAAGGCCTGATCCCATGGGGCTCCCACCACAGACCATGTGGACATCATGGTGAGATGACCAGGGGAGAGGGCCTGTGAGCTCCGCCCATCCTGAATGTGGTTATCACTGGGCCTCTGGCTCCTGTCCACACACACACCCTTCTGTTTCCAACGCCCATGTTCCAGGCCCCTGGGATCAGAGGGGAGCGGGGAAGGGGCAGTCTGCCTGCCATCCACCCAGCTCACATGCTGGACCCAGCACCCTAACTGCACTACCATCAGAACTCAGGGACCCTGTAAGCTCTAAGCCTTTCCAGCCTCCAGCCCTCCCTCCGTCCCTCCCTCCTTCCACCCACGCACGCACCCATGCACCTATGCCTTCATCCCTCACACCCTCACCTCTCCCTTCACCCCACACACCCTCCCCTCTATCTTCCCCCTCCTGTTTGTTCACCCTTCACTCCCACCTGACCTATGTCTTCCTTGTTTCTCTCTCTCCCTCCCCTCTCCCCATTGTCCTTCCAGGTCATGACACGGAGCCCCAGGTGGGGGCCCTGGATGGTTGGTGCATCCATGTGTCCCTTGGGTGAGGCTGCTCACTGGGAGACCCAGAGCTGGGGGCGGCCCCTGAGCAGTGCTGAGGTGCCCTAGAAATGCCAGCCTCCGTGGGGCAGGAACCCGACCTGGGGCTGGCCTTAGCGCAGGGTGTGCACCAATCCATGGCCCGAGCCTGCACTTCCTCCTGTCCTGCTTCTGGAATGTTCTAGACGGTGTTTGCCAAACACAAGAACTGTCAAAAAGGCTGTCTTTATGATTTTAACTTGAGCCAGTCTGCTGTGCCAGTAAAAGTGGACTCACACCATCCATTGGTAGCCCACAGGGCCTGCTCTTTCAGCGTGCTCATTAAATTCACCAAGAGTCCAGCTGTCCCGGAGAAGTAGCACCCAGGCATTCTCCGCCGCTGGGTGGACACACAGGTTTCTTTCTGGGTGTGACTTGCTCTCTTGCTCCCTCACAGACCCTGGGCTAACTCCTGCCTGCTTTGTGGGGGGTTGTACAGACTTCAGAGGAGGCTTCCTACGGACCCCAGAGCGTCCTGACCAGCAGGTCCCAAGTCCACAGGAGAGACGCTGACGTGGGGTTTCTTACGTCACACATGCTGACTGGGACGGTGATGTTCTTGTCCACTATCGACTGCTCCCCAAGCTCTGCAAACGCAAACTCACTGCTATGGAGTCAGTGCTGACTCAGTGACGCCCTGTGGGTTCCTGAGACTGTCACTGCTGACGGGAGTAGAAAGCCCAGTCTTTCTCGTGCAGAGCTGGTGGCGGTTTCCAACTGCCGACCGTGCAGATGGCAGCCTGGACAGGGGACCTGAGGGTGGACAGGCAGCCAGTGCTGTGAACCTGACAAAGTGAAGAAGAGGATGCTGCCAGGGGATCCATTGCTCTGCAGCCCCGGGAGAAAGACACAGAGGGCACGGGACTGAGAAGCACCTTCCCGAACTTTGTCGGCCAGAGTGACACCAGCCCCTGGAAACCGGCGTGTGCACCTGCACCCCCCAAGCGGAATCACCATGCTCTGGAAGTAGCGTGCAGAGGGACGGGTCAGCCCATTGCTCCCTAAGCAGAGGGTGCACTCCCCGTCTGCCTCGTTCAGTGATGACATGGACATGAAGGGGTGGAAAAGCGCATCAATGACAGACTGAGAGCCTTCTGGGAGAGAAACCACACAGGTCCAGTGCAGTGACAACAAACGGAAGATAAAGGCACTGGCAAAGTGCCGTGGGAGAGAAAGGGAAGTCAGGAAAACGCAGGGAAGCCCCAGCTTGTGAGATTAAGGAGTGAAGGGGTGGAGTCTAGCCTGTCAATCAGATCACAGCATGATAATACCTCTTGTGGGTGTGGCCTTCTCATGAGGAGGATTCAGGTGTGTGTGGGTGTGTGTGTGTGTGTGTTTCACATTCCTGGTGATAAGCCACATGGAGCCATGCTGGTGGCAGCCGGAGCCCTGGAGATATGCCCACTGCCAATGGATCCACAGGACTGTCCACTTACCAGCCTGTGATTTTCCTGCATACAGCATCATTGTGAACGGCTATGTGAGTCTCAACAGGAATTTATGGACTAGTATTGGACAGATAGGCTAATATTAGACTTACAAACTTGATCTGGGATAGGATGTTTTCTCAATATACAGTTGCTCTTTGATATCAAGCTTTCTCTGACATACTTATACGTGTCTCTGGATTTCTTTCTCCACTCAACCCAGCCTCACACAATTACTAAGTGTGTTCGTCTGGGTTGACTGGAGAAACAAACTCATCCACTCAGATGGTACGATAGTTTATTGTGCCAGCCTGGCCGATAAACACAAGTAGGATTAATTGAAGGGCGGAGAGATAAATGGCTCGGTGAGCCTCGCCTTGCTTGTCTCTCGTTCTTTAATCATCAGGCCTGCGTGTGGCTGCCCTGCTTGTTCTGTGCCTCAATTTAAAAGGTACACTAACTGTGGGATGCCTAGCCTATGGACTGTGTCGCTGTAAGTCAAGGTCCCTTTAAGCCCACACGATTGGAATGTTTGTCTCTAGAGCTGGGGACCAACAGTTGGTGACCTGCCTTGCTGTTTGCTGCCTGGGTATATATAGCCCAGCTCTCTCTACAGAAAGGGGCTGGCGGCTCTCAAGACTTAAAGGACTGCTAGTGTCTCACTGCTTTATAATTTAACTGTGAATTTCCTGTATTATCTATCTGTATATAATTTAACGGTTCATTTCTTGTGTTATATATCTATCTTTAGAAATATATTTATATATAATTACTAGTAATCTGGTTTTGTCTCTCCAGAGAACCCTGTCTAACACAGATGGGTCTTCCTCCCCCCCTCTGCTCCACTTTCCTATTAAGTAGACACACTCAGGAGCTGGAGGAGCCATGTGGAGATGCTTCCACCACCACTGGATCCATAAGACTTTCCACCCAGCAGCCTGTGATCTTCCTGCATTCGGCATCATTGTGAATGGTTGTGAGTCTGAAGAGGAATTTATGGATTAGTATCGGACAAATGGGCTACTGTTTGACTTACAGACTTGATCTGGACTGGGCCGGGATGTTTCCTCAACAGACAATTGCTCTTTGATATAAAGCTCTTTCTCACACACAAATGAGTATCTCTGGATTTGTTTCTCTAGTCAACCTGGTCTAACACAATTCACTTACTGACTGGTATTTTAAAAATCAAATTCTGTGACAGACATGTTTTGAGGAAAGGAAGTAGATTTACAGCATTGAAAGTATGTAAAGCTCCATGCTATAGAATAGTATTTACAAATTTCCCATTAACAAATAAACCTGCCAAAGCATGACTGGAAACAACTACACTGAAATTTTGTCAGTAAGTTTATATCTGGAGGATGAGACTGTAGGTCATTTACTTCCACTGGCTACATGACTTGTGTAATGAGGAAGACAAGTCTATGAGCTGAGAATATTGTGCGACTGTATCCACCCCTCCCTTTATCCAGATTCAGACAATAGTCACATGTAAGGTGTATGATACACCCTCCCATTTCTCATTCTATAAGGTCAGTCAAAAAGTCCAACACCTTAAAACAAAAAAGACTAGCAACATAGCAACCTAAGACTAACGGCTCATATAAACTGAGGACTACGGGTACAGAGTATGCAGAGAAGGAAATGCACTTGAAATGAGACTCCACCTTGGTCATTAAAACTTGAGGTGCTCATAACATTCCGCTGTCCATCTATCAGACAGGCCAAGAGCACAGGTTCGATAGATCATTCGTCCATGTGGGTAAGCGTGCTAGTTCACCTACGGCCTCAAAAACTGGTGGAAGCACAAGTTGGTACAACAACTCTCCCGAGTGTGGTTTTTGCAGCATCTATCAAAATTGCAAGTGGCACAGTGGTTAAGTGATCAGCTGCTGGCCCAAAGGCTGGCAGTTCAAACCCACCAGCTGCTTTTCAGGAAAGAGATGTGGCAATCAGCTTCCCTAAAGATGACAGCCTTAGCAACTTCCCTTGGCAGTCCTCGTCTTGTCGTATAGTGTATCTGTGCGTCGATGTCCCCGGACAGCCGTGGGTACCAGCTTGCATACAACCATGCATACTCTTTGGTCCATCGGTTGTTCTACTGCTTTCTCCCACAGATGTAGTGCATACAAACATGGTGTCTTCCCTGCTACTTTGTAACAAGTGACCCAAGGTTGGGGACCATCCAAAAATTCAACTTATGATTAAATGACTAAAATTATAGCTTCTCTTTAATGGAGGGATATCAAGCAACCATTAAAAGGAGGGTTACTTTTATATAAATGATACGGCAATAGCTTCAAGATGTTTCAAATAAAAGGAACAGTGTAGTGCGTGTGACATGAAAGGTGACTAAACCTCATGAGCTAGTATCTGTTCACTACATCCCTGGAAGGAGTTGGAAACCATAGCTGCCTCCGGAGAAAGAGGGAGAACATCGTGGGCACTCCATCTCACTGTACACCCACGGTGTTTCATGATTGATCTACCATGTTTGAGTAGCATATTTGGAATAAAAAATAGTTGATAGTTATTGAAAACGAGAGGCTGTGGAGCAGCACTATGGTACAGATGGAAAACTAATTGCAGGGTGCCAACTGGTCCCCTTCTGCTCGTGGGCGGTAGGGCTCCAGGCAAGCCCTCTCCCTTCTATGGGCCACCTTCTCCTCTCCTCATAAAGAAAATCACAAAACTGCCTTTGTGCTCTTGAGAATCTGAGCTTCTCCGTTGTTTTCCAAACAAATACTTGTTTTCAAATATCACATGAAATAAAGGTGTGTCACTCCTAGAATTACCACCTCCTGTTACAGTTTCCAAAGGCCCTGCTCTTGGGAAAGCTTGTCCCAATCAACAATGTTCTGAGCACTCTTTATACACTGGGCCCCAGGTTAAGTGCTAGGAATACAGGACTGAACAAAACAGGTCCCCATCTTCAGTGAATTCAATAGAAGACCTCCCAGGGACTGAGCACCAACTAAATGGCAGGTGCTGGATAAAGTCTCTTCTATAATTATATTTCGTCGTGTTCACATCAACCCAACCTTCTGTAGGCACGATTAGCATCTTCATTTTACCGATGGACATATGGCAGCCAAGAGGTGGCAAGTCACCTGCTGGCAAGAATTGCTTAGCTGGGATGCGGTGGTCCTACTGATATACATCCGGATCTGAGTGACACCGATGTCGGTGTTTTCTGTCTGGCCTGGCCGGGGAAGAAAGCACACCTGTGCCGGGGATGGATAAGCAGGAGTGTGTGCCAAGAGCAGCGAGAATGCTCCCTGTTAGGTTGGCGTGGAAATGTGCATGAAGCCAGTAGTCGGTGTGTGTGTGGCACTTGTTAATCCGGATGTTGGTGGGTGTGTCCCAAGAAGCCTTGGTGCAGGAGCAGTTAAATGCTATGGCTTCTAAACAGGCAGTTCACACTCAGCAGCTGCTTCACAGGAGAGAGACCTACAGCAGCGGTTCTCAGTCGGTGGGTCATGATCCCTTTGGAGGTTGAACGGCCCATTCACAGGGGGTGCCCGATTCTTAGCAAAATGACAGTGATGAAGAAGCAATGAAAATAATGTGATGGGGGTGGTGGTGGTGGTCACCAGAACATGAGGAGCTGTATGGAAGGCTTGTGGCGAGAGGAAGGTTGAGAACAACTGATCCACGTCTGTAGAAACCACATGGGGGCAGTTGTCCTCCACCCTCCAGCAGGGTCACAAGGAGTCAAAGCAGACTCGGAGGGACTGGGTTTGTTTTGCTTTGTCTTTTAGATTTGTTCCCGTGAGCCGTGTAAATGGTGGAATCGTTAGTTTCCCCAAACAACCCCATATCTGGCTGCGTGGTTGCCTCTGTGCCAAGGCAGGGAGGCATGCTACCCGATGCCAATAGCAGTCAGTTCGCAGGCTTCCGAGAGCCAGACCTAATCTAAAGAGACTCTCGCTCTCGGTGGAAGCTGTTAGCACGGGTCTGGAGAACAAAATTCAGGTTCTTCCTTGATGGAACACAGAGAAATGAGAACACAGACAGTTACAGGCAGAGATGGACAGCCGGCTCTAGGCACTCCGGAACCCACAGCCACTGAGTCCTTTCCCATTCACACTGGGCCACGATTGGGCTTCTGAGGTCTTGTAAATCTTCCCCAGAGCAGCTGCTGGGTTTGAACTGCTGACTTGCTGACTTGGAAGTAAGCAGCTGCATGCCTGCCCCAGAGCACCAACAGGCTCCTTGGGCATTCAGTAAACAGTATTCCTATGAATTCTCATACAGCCAGATATCATGGATGAAATAGATTGGTTTACTCTCTAGACATCAGTATCACAGTGTTTTGTGGGTGAAGCATCTGATAAATGGATTCTCACCTGAGAATTTTCAGACTTTGATCACACACACCACTAATTACTCTGGATCCAGGTGAGGCAGATTCTCATCTGTAAACAACTTTTAAGAAATTTCATTTTAAACAAGTTCACAGACAACATTGACCATGAAAGACTAGCTGATGTATTTGTCGTCTTGGACCTGCCTCCTCGTGGCCGTGGAGATCTGACTGAGGTTGGGACCTGCTTCCACCTTGGCTGCAAAGGGCTCTTCTTGTCAAAATGCACACCACGGGCGATCCTCCAACAGGGAGGGGTAGGGTTTACTGAAGGCAAAGACAATTTCCACCTCCCCAAAGTGGGTAGGTCAGGGGGTGGTGTGGCCACTTTGGAAAGCATTTTCTTCTTGAGTGTGCAAAATGCTCTTGAAAAAGTGCTTTGTGTCTAGAAATTGTGTGTCTATAGTCAATAGGCTGCATTTGAAGCAACATTTCTGGTTTGAACTTCTGAGCTCCTTTAATACATCAGGTGTTTTTTTAATGCCCAGAGGGACATGAAATCTCCTCTCCAAGATAAGCAAGTGGAAGGCCAGCTGGAGAGTTAATCAGCAGACATCTAGAGGGTTGTGGCAAGTCCCCGAGCCACTTCAGGTGCAGCACTGGGCAGCCCTAGGGAAGGAGAGGCTGCTCTTTGAGGGCAGGGAGGTGGCGGTCACCACACAAACAACCATCTCCAGGGAGACCCTATGCCTCTGAAACGCCGCCTGTGGGGTCCACAGTGGGTATATAGTTCCACGCCCCCCCGAACCCATCCCACATGCGGATAAGCAGTCTCAAAACACGCAGTGGCTCGGCTGCTCTCCCCACCTCCAGCACGGAAGAGGAGAACCTCCCAGTGCTGTGAGCCCAGCCAAACCGGCAGGCGCTCCCACCTGCGTCCCACACATTAAGAAATGTGCGGATGGCAAATTGTGTGACGACTTCACGTCAGGTAGAGACCTGCCTACTCAGTATAGACATGCACCCCCTCTCATTTTGCATCACGGACCGGAGAGAGAAAACAGTAATTTCCAGTTCCTGTGCTCAAACTCGCGAAACGCTGCTTATCAAGGGGCAAGTAAAGATAGCAACACCTACTCAACAGTGTCCCCACTCTCTGGGTCCCCAAAGTGGTAATCATCTCTGCTGCTGGAAGCAGGACATCCCTGACCCCCATCTAAGGCAGAGAGAACCGGGGAAGCCCAGTTTCCAGCTAAGGCTTTGCTTGGTTGAATGGAGACTTAGAACTGGTAGGAAAATCGATGACAGGGTCTCATTCCAATGATCATGCCTTTCACTTCATTCTATGTAGGTTTCTTTGGTACTCTTTCAACAATTCAAAATACACTGCTCAAGACAAGCATTTATCCCCTCCCCCCCCCCCACGCTTTTAAAATGCAAAGCCACAACATTTTTTAGCAACCACAAACACACTGGGCTAGCCAGGCGATTCACTGTACGGAATTACTCACAATATAAAAAGATACAAGTCCTCTATTAAAGGCTACCTGGACCCTCCTGGACATTCTACCACACATCTTTGAGCAGTTCAGGGATCTGACAGAGCCATGTTTAAAATCGTTTCTGATGGAAAGGAATTGTTTCCAGGATCCGAAGGTTGCTGCAACCACCTGACAGAGACACTGAGCGGCAGCAAGACTCTGACAGCAGGAAGCTGCAGGCTGGGTGTAACGCTGTCCTAGCCACAGGGACAGGCCGATCATCCCCAGCTCAGTACTGCACCTCCCCACACGGCAAAGCTGGTGAGAGGGAAGGAAAGCAAGGAGAGACTTGGGGAAGGAGGAGGACAGCCCGATCAGACCTGTCATCACTCTCACGAAAGAGGGAGCACCCAGGGCAAAGGAGTAAACAAAATGACCCTTGGAACGGTCCATGATGATTTCGTGGGAAACGGAGTCACGTTCATGGGTATGTTTGAAGATCGAGTACAAGAGTTTGGCAAGACTCTCTAGAACCGGAAATGCAGAAATGGTGCAACCAATTAGTTCAGACCTGCAAAGTGAGTGCTTAAAAGAAGATACATTTTAACATCTACAGATTGTATCATTCAATGACATGAATGTACTCCCATGAGCAAAATTTGTACATAATCTGGGTAAAAGGTATCTGATCATTTTCAGAATACATATGGCCCCTAGTTGTTACCACTACTTTTGTTAGTTGACCAAGAGCTCAAGTAGACACAGTGGCAGTAGTCTCACGCAGGCGTTCTCTAGGGAAGTGCAGTTGGTACCAACACATCAGCACCTGCTTTCCAGATGAAACTACCAGTTTTCCCCCTGGGGCAGAGGCAACTGGAGCAAAGATTGCACGGAGGGCCTCTCTGTCCCCCTGACTACCCCGGTGGGTAGATGAGTTATGCTGGGGAAGCAGCTCACCCAGAAGAAGCATTTACATTGAGGCCTACACCTCCCTTCTGTTACGAGCCAGGTAGCGTTATGACTGCCCGTACACACACACGAGAACCCTGAGACCAAATGCATTCGATGGCTGGCTGAGTCCTTTCTCCTGTGAAGTGGGGTAATTTGCTTTTAGAGTTCTTCTTCTTAGCTGCTACTCATGGGAAATGCCGTTTCCCACGCTCGGCGGCTCAGTTTTACAGGTTGTCCTCAAGTGCACCCGAGTGCGCCCGAGAGGTAAGAACACCTGCAGGGCCGCCCACGGAGAACAGTCCGAAGACGTGGGGTTAGTGGCCCACTCCGCAGGAGACCTCAACAGGAAACTGGAGACTGGAGATGTTTGCAGGAAAATGGAATCCCCAAACTAGGTGCTCTGAACTCTCGCCCACAAGATATGTCAACACAGCTTTGAGGCCGATCACTTCCTTTCGGTCAAGCGGATACATGAAAGGCGTGCGGGGAGGTGTGATGAGAGAAGGAAAATATGTCCGGAGCTTTCAGCGGTTCCGGAAGGTGAGCCAAGCTTGCACACAGATCCCAAGGTGAACCTGAAGGTGACTCAACTGCAGGAAAAGCGACGAGTGACACCACCCGAGCCAGCAAGGGCAACAAGACCCCCCACAACTCAGGGCCTGTGGGAAGGAGTCTCTCGCCAGCACTGAAATGCGACCAGACTTTGACAGCGTGCCCCGGTGGCCAGGATTTGTGCTCAGTTTTCTTTCTGACGCGCTCGCTCCTCTTACTTGGCTGCAGCCACTTGACTCAGAGTCCCAGGAAACTTCCGAGGGTCGCCTTCTCGGCAGAGAGGGCCGAGGAGCCAAAAGAAAAGGCGCGCACTGGGAAACCGTGGAACGGTACTTTAAACAAACTCATCCAATTTTGTTAGACTTGTTGACAGGCACAGGTGCCCAGAAAATAAGGGCTGAGTTGCTTTAGATTGCTGTTTGAATAACAGATTAATTTAATAATCAATAGGAGATTGAATGACAAAAATTATTGAGTGGAGCACCCAAACCACCAACCCTAATGGCATTCTTATGTAAATTCTTCTTTTCTTTTAGGCTCCCACATTCTTAATAAAACCTGTACTTTTGAAAGTCCTTTTTAAACACTGCACAGGGACTGATCGCATGGCTGAGACCACCTGACATGGGTGCTGGGATTCGATCAAAATATTTAGGCGCCACCTGATGGCTGCTGAGAGGCGCGCTGGCTGTGAGTGGCAGTGCGAGAGCGGAGGGCCTCCTGAAGCAGTGCCCTGTGGGCAGGGGACCTTCTAGGGGATGGTGGCTCCTCCCCGTTTGCCTTGCTTGTGGAGGAAAGGACCCCACATCCATGACTGTTGTGCAGGCCTAGTCCTGTGAACTTCCGTTCGCTCCAGGCGGACGCTCAGACAGTTCCACAGGAAGTACCATATATACTCGTGTATAAGCCGAGTTTTTCAGCACAAAAAATGTGCTGAAAACTTGGGGTTCAGCTTATACATGGGTCAGTGGTACCCCAGCGAGATGTAACATCTCGCTGCCCCCGGCCCCAGGTAACAGGACTACCGCCAGTTATCTTCTGGTTGATTGCCGTTTCTCCCCCGTTCATTCAAAGGCCCGCTGACACTGCAGGGCTTTGAATGTTTGTTTACTCACATCTAACCAATCAGAGCCGTCCTATGACGAGGATGGCTCCAATTCGCAGAAGCACCCATAGTGGCAGCTGAACCGGTAAGGGTGTGTCTGTGGCTGTGCTCCGTCTCTCCCCTCTGGTCTCTGTGTTAATTCACATCCTGCATCCCCTGCCCACATGGACTCCCCCCACTCCTCCCAGCTAACACGTCAAGAGCAGAAGAGAGTAATAACAATATTGCAAGTAGGGAATTCTGTGTTGACGAAAGCAAGTGAGAGAGTGGCAGAAAATGAAGGCTGCCTTGGAACAGATTCCAAAAGCTAAAAAACCTTGTCATGGTTTAACGTCTTTTTTATGGGGCTCTAGAGAGTGAATTGCATAAATGGATTATGGAGTGTCGTCAAAATGGTTACTGCATAACACGCATGGGAATCCACATACGTGCTCTCCAAATGGCTAAGGATGACAACTATAAAGCATCAGGCATTGAAAAATTTGCTGTGTCAGCAGGATGGTGTACCGGCGGCTTCATGAATAGGTTTGGCCTACTCTCTTTGAGACAAAGAACAAAGATTTCCCAGAAATTGCCACAAGACCTTGAAGGAAAAAATTATGTCATTCCAGTCATTTATAATAAAACAAAAAAGGATTTATAATTATGACCTGGCAGATATTGGAAATATGGATGAAACTGCCATGACTGTTGATCTTCCAAGCAACAGAACTGTGGCAAGTTTAGGAGAACACATTTTTCTCCAAACCACAGGAAATGAAAAAAAAACAAAACACTTTACAGTTGTTCTATCAAGTTTGGCTAATGGAACTAAGCTGCATCCTGTCATTATTTTTAAAAGAAAGACCTTGCCTAAAAAGATCAATTTCCCACCAAGAATTACTGTGCGTGCACATGTTAAAGGCTGGATGGATAAAGAAAGAACAAAAAAAAATGGCTGGAAGAAATTTGGAGCTGACGACCAGGAGCAGCCTTTAAAAAAAAAAAAAAGCCATCGTTACTTGTTTGGGATTTGTTCAGAGCCCACCTATCAGATGACATAAAACAATTCACAAAATCTAGTGAAGTTACTTTAGCCATTATTCTAGGTGAGCTTACATGTGTACTGCAACCTCTGGATGTATCTTTGAATAAGCCTTTTAAAGACCATGTGCGAAGAATGTGGCATGAATGGATCTCATCTGGTCAAGCTCCACTAACAAAAGGAGGAAATCTCATGAAGACTGACATAAAACTAATAGCAAAGTGGGTTCAAGATGCATGGGAAGACATTCCAGAAGACCTAGTGCCACGTGCCTTCCAGAAATGTAGTATTAGTAATGCTCTGGATGGCAGTGAAGACTGCGCTCTGTATGAAAATGACAGCAGTGACGGTGGTGGTGATGACGACGATCTCAGGGAGGACAGCGTCTATGATGACCTCACACCAGCTGAAGTGCTGCTTTGGGATACGGATGATGATGAGGGATCCAGTTTTGAAGGATTTTAACTCTTTACATTTAGCTTGGTTGTAGTACTCCTTAAGGTATCATTGTTGAGACCTTACTGTTTTTTTTAACCTATTTTCCACTTACTGTGCTGGTTTACTAATGTTAAATGACTTGTCCTTTTACTTATGTTTTTATTTAAAATAAATATTTAAATACATTACCCCACTGATGTCTCAATTTTTAGTAATTTTATTTTCATTTGTTTTGATTACTAAAACTCACCAATAGCTTCTGCACTTTCCACCCTAGGCTTATACTAGAGTCAATCAGTTTTTCTGGTTTCCCAGGTAATAATTAGGTACATCGGCTTATACTCGGGCCGGCTTATATTCGAGTATATACGGTAGATGTGAGGCAGAGGTGCACGGCTGACGTTCCAGGGACCACCACATGTTCTGGCCATTGTACCGAGAAATATGCAGACTTCCAAAAGAGGGAAGGAAGATAACCTAGCAGCATTATTTTCTTCCTAAATGTACTGCATTCCAGCATGGCAAAAGTCATGCAAAATGCCACATGCATGTTCATAAATACCTTCACACGCAGATAAACCTCTGTAGGTTCTGTTTATTAAAATGGAGCAAATATATTATTTATATATATGGATAAAAGGACTTGATCCTTCAAAAACAGGCACTCACAGAGATGACTTCTGTTCCATGAGGCTATCTTTGTCATGTAGATCAAATCTTGCACTGCAGCGTGCTCTGACTCACAGTGAACCCACAGTGACCCAACAGGACAGCGTGAAACTGCTCTCTCAGGTTTCCAACGTTGTGAAATCTTTGCCAGAGCAGAAAACCAAATTTTTCTTCCACAGAGAGGCTTGTGGGTTTGAACTACTGACCTTGCAGTGAGCAACCTTGACACGTAACTCATTACACAGCCGGGTCCTTTACACTAGAAACAAAAATGCAACCATTTTACGCCGAGACCACTTCCAACCATGGGCCTTGACAAAGTCTGCGCATGGAGGAGGAGCAATCAAAGAAGGCTCCACCCAAGGAAGTCTCTCCGGTGAACCTTTTGGAATTATTGGCCTGATCTGTCACTATTGATAATTTTAGCTGCTCTCTGGTTCTTGGTAATTTTGATCACTTACCCTTTTAGGAAACAACTGATGTCAACTGAGGAATATTCCCTAGAGGTTGAGCTTACTCCCCTTCCTGTGGCTTTGAAAGATCCATGTCCTGACTGTGTGCAAAGTGTACTGTATAATAAAACTAGAAACTGGAAGCCAGAAACCCCCCTTAAGGAATTTACATTAGATCTTGAGCAGGCTGAGCTATTGCAACCGAAACCCACGGAAATCTCAGAAGCTCGTTTGGAAGCTTTTGTGCAAGACTCTAAAAAAGTTTATCATCTTCTTCTTTCCCCCCTACTTATATTGGTTACTGCATAGGGGGTAGAATATGCTAACCCCCTCCCAAAGAGAAATAGAGTTCCTGACCCTGATTTACCTTATACGAGGGCTCATAATAAAAATGGCATAAGAATACTTAACAAAGAAAGTGTACAAGTTCCTTTTAGTAGTTTAAGTTTTATGGAAAAGTTAGCAAGAAGAGGGCCTCCATGATGTTTGAAGTCCACTGAAGCAAAGCTACCCATTGGGAGGCAACTCATACCTTGTTACAGAAAGACTTTTGGGAGTTTAATATATGTGAACTTAGTAGAACAAGAAATGAAAGCCCTAGAGGAACAGCCTAAGAAAGAACAGCTAAAGCCTGTCAAGTAATTTTTGATAATGAAATGTATTAATGCTCTATTGATTTCATAGTTAGAACAATGTGCCCTAGTTGGATGAAGTGTACTCAGTTGTTGTTAGAAGGTTTATGTCTATCACCCTTGTAGTTGAGAAAGCTTTGGTTTCAAGATGTACTAATTTTTAACCCAGAATCATGATGTGATTTATTTAACTTGTCATGGCATTGTGGCCTGAGAATTTCCTGATGTATGACCTCAGGCCATAAACTTTAAGCCAAGAAAAAGAACATGTAATTTGAAGCTTTGCATGAATAAAATTGGACCAGCCACCCGCAACCTTAGAGTCATGTGGTTTCTGTCTCCCACTCGCCAATGCCGTGACCCACCTTGAGGGAACCCAGACCTTGCTGCAGCTGGACTGAGGCAGGTGGCACCCGAACAGGGACCCTCGGGTAAGAACCCCCTGACAATTAAGTAGATTTCGGTCAGGCTAGACTCTCACCGATTGGGTGTTGCAGACCCCTTAGCAGAGGTAAGGCTAAGTACGAAAGGGTGAGTAGTAATGGGAAACTCTGAATCTCGTGAAAGAGAGTTATTTGTTGACATCATCCAGCAAACCCTAAAAAAGAAGGGGGCTAGGGCCCATAAGACTTTAGCAAGTTTTCTCTCCTTTATCCAGGAGTGTTCTCCTTGGTTTCCTGAGCATGGAACTTTGGATTTAGACACCTGGCAGAAGGTGGGAGAAGACCTGGAAAAGTATTATGAAGAAAATAGTCCTGAACAAGTTCCTGTAAAAATGTTTTCTTTATAGAGTCTTTTAAGAGATAGTTTAGATCCAAGTCCCACAAGCAATAACCACTTATTACCAGTAGAGGCTCATGAAGAAATTCCTTTGGTAATGTGGGGCACAGGTGTGCAACTGCTAGAATCAGCAGAGTAAAAGTTCAAACACGCGGTTTGAAAATCAAAGTTTGAGGTAAGCCTAAGTTTCGGTTTCAGGTTCCTGGTCACTGATGTAACACATCGCCTGATCCGACCTAACCAATGGGACACATCACCCAATGACGCCTTAGCCAATAGAGTTCGAGTGACAGCCCACCAGTGACCGACCAATCAGGAAAGCACATGCGAACCTACTCACCAATCACCGCTGGACAATGCTGGTGCCAGAAGTTTTCTCCAATAAGTTTAAAGAACAGCAAGCCTGGACTGCCCCTTGTCCCGCCTCTTGTCCCTGGCCCTATAAAAGCCTGGAGAACAAAGAGCTCCGGGCTATTTCCCTTTTGGACACTGGATCCCTGTTGCGCTGGGCAGCGGAGCGAGGAAAGCCCTAGCTTGAGCTAGCAAATAAACTCCTGTTGCCATTTTTGCAGCTCCGCTGGTCGTGATTATTCTGTGCGCCCAAGGTGAGCTCGCCTTCCTTCCCTGAATCTAACAGTAAAGGATGCTAAACAAGGCAGCCAAATATAACAACGAGGATTGGGATTTGTTTGTAAAACCTACTGCCCTTGTTTGGAAGAAACTAAAAAGAAAAAGGCTGCTCCAAAAATGGTTCCCACTAAAGCAGGGGTTTTAGGAGCTGTCCAACAGGCTCCAAGAGAAGGCATGATTTCCTGAGGTGTTTCCCCATTACAGATGCTATAGATGAAGGGGAGCCTGAATGGGAACCATTGCCTTTAAAAGTACTTAAAGAACTGAAAAGTGCTGTTAAAGAAACTGGACCCACGTCTCCGTATACTATGCAGTTAGTGGAAAGTATAGGGAGTTTGGATGATTTCACAGAAGTGGATGGTTCCAGGGTACTCTTCTTTAGTGGCCACAATAATCCAGGAAAAAAAAGTGAAAAAACAGTTTTGCAAAGGATGTTATTAATGTTATCATTCCCTACACAGTTGAACAGTTAACCTATCTAATGGAAAATGATGATGATTGGCTAGTGGCCGTAACAGGGTATTTTATTTTTGAAATATATTACATCATCTTCCTAATAATCCCTTATTGCATTTTCTCAAACTCCACCCAGTCATTTTCCAAAGCGTACTTTAAAGCAGCCATTACCAGGACCAGCTATTCTAGTGCTTACTAATGGGTCTTCTAACGGCACAGTTGTGACTATTATAGACTTTGAGAAAATAGGTACTGAAACCACAGAAACATCTGCTCAAAAGGTAGAGTTGATGGCTGTTTTAGAGGCTTTTAACACATTGCCTGCATTTCCTTTTAATCTTTACATGGACTCATATTATATTGTAAAACTATTTCCTCGTATTGAAACTGCCCCGCTTCCAGGAGATAAGACCACAATTTTTTTCCCCTTTTGAGAAATTTACAGGCTTCAACTCATCAAAGAAAGCATCCATTTTTATTGGATATGTGAGAGCTCACTCCCAATTTCCTGGTCCTATACATGATGGTAATAGATTGGCAGATTTTTATACAAGGCCTCTCATTTTTCCTGCAGTTGAGGAAGCTAAAGAAAGCCATGCTTTACACGACCAGAACTCCTCTGCACTTAGGTATCAGTTTCACCTTCCCCAAGAAACCGCCAGAGCTATAGTCAAAGATTGTCCAACGTGTCCTCCAAATGCGGTTTCTTTACCTATGAGAGTGAACCCCCGAGGTGTAAGACCACTGATTTGTGGCAGATGGATTTAACTCATGTCCCGCAATTTGGAAAATTGGCTTAAGTGCATGTATGTATAGACACATATTCTCATGAAATTATGGCCTCTGCAAGGCAGCGGAAGCATATAAGGACATAATTCAACATCTTTTCATGTAAGTTTTGCTTATTTTGGCATACCCAGAGCTCTTAAAACATATAATACTCCTGCTTACACTGGCAAAGCAATTAAGACTTGTTGTTCTAATTTTGACATTAATCATAATACGGGAATCCCCTATAATCCTCAAGGGCAAGCTATGGAGGAAAGAGCTCATCAAACTTTAAAAACTCAAATTGTGAAATTAATGGCTGGGGAATTCAAACATATTTCTCCTCATCATGTGCTAAATCATGCCCTTTTTGTGTTAAATTCTTTGAACTCTGATGAGAAAGGGCAAACTCCTATTTTAAGACATTGGGAAAAAGCCCTGGTCAAATGGAAAGACCCACTTATCGGTAATGGAAAGGGCCCGACCTTTCAATAACAGCGGGTCAAGGGTATGCTTGTATATTTCCACAGGACGCAAACCCACCCCCCGAATTTGGGTTCCAGACCATCTCATCAGCCCAGCGAAGCAAAAAGAGGAAGGCACCTGCCTCTTCAGTCTGTGTGTTCTCCCTAACAGAATGGTTTCTGGGCCTTGGGGAGACTGTAACCATCTCCGAACGGATGGAAGATGGTCGTCTCTTTAGTTTGAAATGCTCGTGTCATTTAGCTTGAATTAATCTTCACTCTTACCCCGGGTTTCTAATTATGAGCCAGTAAGGGAGCATCCAATTTTCCCTCCCAATCCTCCATCTTGATTCCTTGATAGCTTTTACTTAGTCTGGAACTACGAACCTTGACTTGTCCTCCATGCCACATACCCGTCTATCACTCAGTAGTAGCTATTGGCCAACTCATGGACTTCGCAGTCAGGATGGTCCAGGGTATAGCATCATTCTAGCCAAAAGGTCCCTAATCATCATGGAATCATTGGAGTCTACTTCTCAGAACTCCGGAGCCACGGACCATGGTTCACAGTGCTCTCATCATTCATAGGTGTCTTTTGTGCTGTGAGCCAATGGGGATTTCAGCAGTGGTGCAGTGATGTTAGACTACTTCATGGGAAACATTAAACATTTGACAGGTTAGTCTCTGGAAGTTAAAAACCTGTTATACATATGACGGTACGCATGTAAAACATGTGGCCATTTAGTGACTCCTTACTGTGGCCCAGGCGTTACGCCACATTCATAACACACATTGTCTCATTTAATTTTCACCCCAGCTAAGGAGTCGTTTACCATTACTAGCCCCAAATGACTGAGGAAGCTGGGCGTCCATGCATCAGATCCTTGCCAAAGGCGGCACCTGCCCGAATAGCAGACTCAGGTCCCCATTCTGAATGCCTCGCCCTCAGGGCTCCTGCATGCACTGCCCTTCAGCCCTCACCTGCGGCAGAGCTGGCGTAGCCACAGCCAGGACACACAGTTCCAGCACAGGAGACGGCCACCCTGGAGGCCATCCTGGGCTACACACTTTGATAAACTGGATGAAATCATAAGACAAAATTGTTTAGATACACCCCCAAGAAATCTTAGTAGAGAGGGTACTAGAAGTCAACCCAAACATTCATAGGTAAGCATGAAAGACTAAAACTCTGCTGCTGATGGAGAGCTCTGGACAGAGAGAGCCATCTTTAAAGCCTGAACTAGACACTAGTTGGGTAAGATGTTATGGTAATTATATGTTGCAAGTCTCTGATGACAATTATTCTCAGGCAGTCAGTACTAATCAGATGCCTGATAGAAGCCCAGATGCCAATCCACTGTGACCAGCAACTCGAATTATTTTCCATTACAACAGAAATTACAATATTACAGACCAGTTCAGTCAAAACGGACAAAACACAGGAGCAAACAACCCACCGTGAACGGAAGTGAACACACGGGGAAACACGGCTTGGCACCCCGAGACTCGAAGCCACTTGAGCAGTCTGAGGGCATCCCAGTCAGGGACAGTGGCATCAGAGGAACAGGCTGCACGGAATTACGCACAGCTTTGCAAACAACGCTTACATGGATTCGATGAAAAGGTCGGCAATACTAAAAATCTAATGGATTCTGTAAGCAGAAGGAAGTTAACTGAAATACACCTCGAAAGGAATGAATCAGGAGAAAAGTACATAAACTCATAAAAACAAACTTATTTCAAGAACACTTTAGGAAATTTGAGAACAATGAAGATACGGTGAATATTTCTAAAACACCATCAGGAGGAAAAGTCAAGCTACTGACAAAGATGCAAAGTCAAAGGCCAGAAGGCAGTGGGACATTCTCCCCACAGGACAACCACTGGGAGACCACGGAGTGAAATGGCCCATGCCGAGTACATATTAAATAAGACACTCTAGACCCGTGGTTCTCAAGCTTCCTCATGCCACGACCCTTCCATACAGTTCCTCATGTGGTGGTGACCCCCCCAACCATCACATTATTTTCGTTCCTACTTCATCACTGTCATTTTGCTACTGTTGTAAATCGGGACCCCTGTGAAAGGATCATTAGAGCCCCAAAGGGGTCGCGACCCACAGGCTGAGACCGTTGCTCTAGACGAAGGAGAAAATTTAACCACCGTTCCGGAAAGCACCCCTAAAGCACTCTACACTAAAAACAGTGGTGGCCAAATTGACTACGATAATAAATTATTTAGTGGGGTGAAAACACAGTACAGCTATCAATAAACTGAAAAAGCAACTGACAGCTGATAACTATGTGGAAGCTGTATGTGTACGGGTTTAATTGCTAAAAATCAATCATCCTAGCCACTCAATAACAAAGTCAAACAATTTATAAAATGGGCAATGGACTTGAGTAGACTTTGTCCAAAGAAGGGCCCGGGAGTGCAGAGACATTGCTCAGCAAGATCAGGCATGTGCGAGTTCAGACTTTCCACCACGAGTTCGGCTGTTCCTTTGGACGCGCGGGAGGGGTGCTGGTGAGAATGTGGGGAAATTGGAGCCCTCTTCTGAAGCGATGGAATCTTAACATACTGCAACCATGGAAACAAAAACAGCCCTTTGAAACGTAGAACAACTGCATGGCCCAGCAATTCCGCCCAAGGAGTATGCCTCGCAGACTGCGAAGCAGGGATTTGAGTTCCGGCATTCCTCACCGTGGATCTGAATCCACGCAGAGGCGGCGGTGACACATCCGCAGAGAGCAGAACCACAGATCCTGCTCTCTCAGCAAACAAAGCAAAGGGGGAGCAGGCCCAGGGCCAATTCCATGGACAAAGAGGGCTGCTCCACTGGGACAGAGCCCATGCTCCTACGTATGTATAAGATACATGGCAGTGCATCTTAAAAATATAAAATGCAAGATGAACTGCATGACATGACGAGCTAAATCAACCAACCATAATGCTGGTGAGGAACTGGCATATTAAGTAGCTCGACACCAACAGTGAATGGGAAGATTTGCCCCAGAGGATACATACCGATCCCAGGACTAGCTACTACAGAATGCAGCTTGTTTAAACACACACACACACACACACACACACACACGGATACAGAAAACACAGCAAGTCTCCACAAAACTAAAAGGAGGTATTAAGCCGAATACAATGCTGCTTTAGAGATCAATAATAAAGAGATACGAGTTAGGAGATTCTGAAGCACTCTTTTCAAAAATACAGATCAGAACATGATGATAATAGAAAAATGTGAGAAGTCAACAACAATGAAAACCCTTTATGGGGATAGACTGGAGCATACACATAGACATCTGCAGGCTAACTTTTTTGTGTGTGTGCAAAATGTTAGCAAATAAGAAAGAGTAACCCCCAGACACATGGTAATCATACAGACAAGAAGCTGACAGTGTGAAGACGGGAGGGGGTGAGGAAAACAAGAGAGCAGGGGAAAGGGAGGGAGAGGGAATCCATGAGGACCACCAAGAATTTAAACAGGAACAAAGTACAACTACAGTAGCAGCTTCTAAACCAGCGGTTTTCTCAACCTGTGAGTCTCAACCAAACGACCCTTTCACAGGGGTCGCTCAATTCAAACAGTAGCAAAATTACAGTGATGAAGCAGCAACAAAAATAATTTTATGGTTGGGGTCACCATCACATGGGGAACTGTATTAAAGTTCCCGGGATTAGGAAGGTTGAGAACCACTGTTTTAAAACCAAAATAGAATTTAATTAACACATGCACTCCAATAAACTTGAAAACTGAGATGGAAATGAGCAACTTTCTAAGAAATATCATAGCTAAAGCCATTTCCAAAAGAAAGAGTAATTCAAATCATTAAAGAAATTAGTCTAGCTACATGCACAAAACCCCATCAATCATCGATAGATAACTTTATAGGTAAGCTTTAGTAAACATATATAAAACAGATAATTCAATCCTATACAAAATATTACAGATAATAGAAAATGAGGAAAACTATCGAGGCTAATTTGGTACAATGAAGTAACCTTAAGAAGAAAACCAAATGACATTACACAATTTATATTTTCAACATAAATCAAAAGCCCATGGTATAATAGGAGCAAAACAAATCTAAGGTACATATGGAGGGGTAGGAGGAGGGAGGGAGAAAGAGAGAGAATATGAATATGAGAATCCTGCTGCTAACTGCAAGACTGGTGGTTCAAAATCCACCACCACTCCCAAGGACAAAGACGAGGCTGTCTGCTCATGTAAAGACTTTTTGTCTCAGAAACCGTATAGAGGGTAGCTAAGAGCTGGGGTGGTGGTGGTGGTGGTGGTGGTGGTGGTGGTGTGTGTCTCTCTTTCCCTGGTACCATTGAGATTCATCCTGGGAAAATAATTATTTTCAAGTTAAACACTGTATTTACTATTATAGATATGTTTATTATACATGAGCTACTTACTGGCTTTAAAATTTGAAAACGACACCAGTGTAGCTCAACATATTAACAAATTAAAGGAAGGTGATTCTAGTAATGGACGTAGAAAAAATGTTTACTACAGTTCAATATTCATACAAGTTTCAAACCACAGAGGCTGCAACAAGATCTCATAGAGGTTTTCTTTTACCTAAGTGGCTAATTTGAAAAACATAAAACAGATATTATATGCAACATGGAACTACAGAAGGCTTTTCTTTAAACCTGAAAATAGTTGATATTCTCACTACTTCCATTCAACAATGTATCAGAACTCCAGAATAGTAAAACACACACACACGCACACACGCACACACACTCACAGTTAAGAATGACAATTAGGAAGTAAACTTTCACTAATGATATTATTGCCTATGCAAGAAGTCCAAGATCATGTATACACAAGCAATTCGATCTAAAAGATCAGTTAGCAATTTGCTGTAAGTTATTCAATGTACATAAATCAGTGATATACTAATAGCAGTTACCAATTAGAAAATGTAATTCTAATAGGTAGCACTTATGATGACAAGAAAGGTATATACTATGTTTAGCCTTTCATAAATAAAATTATAATACTGTATTAAAGGCATTGAAAAAGATTTATATAGAGATACTCAGTTTATGAATGAAAAGGTCCAATATTTAAAACAGCAGTTGGCTTCAAATTCATCTACAACAAACATATTGCTTTTAATCAAAATCATAGAATTCATGCAGGTTTAACAAAAGTATACCAAAATTAATATAAAAATTACAAAGTCAAGAATAGCCATGTAAATGAGAAGGAAGCAGGCACTTGCTTTCCTAAGTAGCAAGTCCTAGTTAAAGTGATGATACTTAGGTCCATTGACACACCACAGGGCGAGCAACAAACCTGCACGCAGACCGGAGCTCAGCCCGACACGGGGGCATCGTAACCACTTGTAGGGAATGCACAGCTTGGTTAACATACCAACAACACAGGAAAGGACGAAACTAGAACTCCACCTGATGACACGCACACATCACTTCCAGAGGGATTAGAGTCCAGCACAGGAAAGGCAGTGCTTGAAAGCACTCAGAAGGACATTATAGGAGAGTGTCTCTCTCATGACCCCAGTGCTGCTGCTCAATTCAGCCCAGACCGGAGCATGTACACAGGTCCAGATAAGAGATGGGACCTCATGACACTCGGAATCCAGGAACAGGAGTGGGGATAGAGATACCAGAAGGGTAAGGGGAAAGAGGGGAGAGGATGGGAGAAGGTGGTACCTATCACAATGATTGACACAAAACCATACACCCCTCACCAGGGGGAACAACAACAGAAAACATGGGGGAAGGGAGACAGCTGTTGGTGTGAGATGTGAAAATAAAAATAATTTATAATCTATCAAGGGGTCATGAGGTGGGGGGGGGGGAGGCAAAAAAAGAGCAGATACCAAGGGCTCAATAGAAAGTAACTGTCCAGAAAAGAATGATGGCAACGTATGTACACACAGGCCTGATGCAATCGATGTACGGATTGTAAAAAGGGTTGTAAGAGCCTCCAATAAAATGATCATTTCCTATAAAGGGGAAAAATAACACGACACCAAGTCATGAAAGCAAAGAGGGATAAATTGGACTACATTAAAATAAGAGCACAGAAAACTCTCCTCAACAAAAGACGCCTCTAAAAATTGAAGACACACCCCCAAAGACTAGGAAGACGCATGCACCATGTGTGGTACTTATAAACAAATGGAATCTAGAACACAAGGAATATCCAACCCAAAATATAGACCCAACCAACCAAGTCAGGAGTCTCATGGGACCAAAGAGGCAAGGAAGTCCAAGTAATCAATAAAACTGTTAAAATAGCATCGGCATCATTAGTCATCCGTGAAATGCACATGGAGACACGGGAGACCAACACTGTGTTACCAGATTTGGGAAAACACAAAGGCCAGTTAGTTTTAAGGATGTGATCTGAGAATTCCTTGAGCCAGCTTTTAAATGATCAACCATCCATTTGTAAAAAGATCCACTGGGACTTCTCCAACCAGTAAGCACCTGGACAGAGAAGTCTCCCCCGTTCCAGGAAATGCTCTTATGCAGTTGAATGGGGGCCACCCTTGGAAGGATCTCACAGACCCAACAACGCTTCTTCCCAGCTACAGAAACACGTGCCCACACGACAGGGCAGCCATGCTTTCCGTGTCTCTGCAAGCCAACTGCCTGTGTCCCACTTGCCCGTGGGGGGATGTGTGTGTTGAGGGGTGGGGGGCCTTACTTGGAGCAGGCTTCACAGGCAATGATCCTGGTGGTCTCCTTGATGGTGCGCTCCCAGACAAACGCGGGGTACTCCATGTGGCAAGGTTCCAGGGTGTGCTTCAACTTCTGAGCTGCGGGGATATGGGGGTGGGGGAAGAACGGGATCAAGAACTCAGCATGTGCACTCCCAATTGTGAGCCCCGCCCAGAGAGCTGAGGATGGAGTGAGGCTCCGGAGGCTCTGGGTTTGGTTCTAAACCCCGCCGGATCCCATGGAATTTTCTAACTGGCAGTTGCAGAAGTATGTCAGCCTGACTCTCCTACAACCTGTGCTTAGAACCCCCCCAGCCAATCCTATTAAAAACCCGAGGTGCCTACAGTGCTTCATATCCACAAACAGGTGTTATGTTACTTTGTTGCAGGCATCACCACATTTCATTAGTATTGTTACTGTATTATTTGGCCAAAGGGGTCTTAGCCTGTCTATTTTAAAGTGTTTTTTATGCACAGAAAGGTACACTGCAGATCATGATAGACACTTGACTGATGTTAGATAGGAACCATTCCTAAGTGTCTTTGGATTTAAAAAGACTTAGTAAAAAAACCCAAAAACTCATTTGTAATCTGGGGATGGCCTGTAGTCACGTCACTGTGCCTGCCAAGCTAAGCTCTAACCTATAATTCCTCACGCAGTGGTCTTGCATTATCAGCTATCATTTATGCAGCAGAAGAATTCTACTTTCTGGGACAGCATCAGTCACGAGGGCTCTGACCTCAGCCTCGCTAGAGCTTAGCAACAATGAAGATGTATATCTTAATAAATATGTAAAATATAAGCTTGACCACGTTATTTAGGGTGAGACAGAGGTCATGATACAATTGCATGGTTTTATTATAGAAGGAAAATAGTAAAATACATAATGCCTTTGAACCACAGCCACGGACCGACAGAATCTTACTACTATAAAGCTCTTTGTCCCATAGTGTACACACCTTGTCAGTTTTCACACAGTCAAAAGCCTGGGGCGTGCTGGCCCAAGAGCTCAAACACTCTGCTGCTAACTCCAAGGTTAGTGGTGCAAACCCACAGCTGTTCTGTAGGAGGCCAACGGAGGCCGCGGGCAGCCTGCTTCCATGATGATCACAGACAGCCTCGGGGTGCCTCGAGGCCCCACGGGGAGGTTCCTGCCGGTCCCACGGGGCTGTGGGGTTGGACTCCCCTGGGTGACTTGCTTTGTGGTTAGTTTGATGGAGGAACACATAGTAAGTAGGTGCTGGGCAAAATCTTTGTGATGAAATGATTGAAATAAATTACACCCAGGAAGGAAGTAACAAAACAAGTTGATTATTTTTAAACTGGGGATCATGAAAATCCATATATCAGAGGTTACGGAGCCCTGTCGGGGCCACGGGTGAAGCTCTGTCTGGGCTGGTGACCACGAAGACCGAGAATTCAAAGCAGAAGCAGTTATTTCCCCAGGAGAAAGATGAGGCTGTCTGCTTCCATGATGATTGGCTGTCTCAAACTACAATACAGTGCGGTGCAGTATAACTCGACAACACAGTACAGGACAATACGGATGTCGGGTCTCAAGGACCCCCAGGAACAGCTCCACTCTGCTGGGTGCAGTCACTATGAGTTGGACACCATTTCTGGACGGTGGCTTTGGCGAGGGTGGGGGTGCCCGTGAGCAACATGGACCCAGGCATGTCACAGTCATTAGTCCTGGGCCCAGACCTAATGAGCGCCGCGTGCACCTCAGCTAGGAAACACAAGCAACACCCGGAGCTCTCTACTAACGTCACGAACATTCAAGTGGCGAAGATACTGATCGCGGTGAGACAGGACAGCATGGTGGTAAGCAGGAAGGTTCTGAAGTGGGGAAGTTGATAGTACAAATCCCTCATCTGCCGCCTTCAGTTAACCCCCAGTATTCTCCCCTGGGAAATAGGAAGGCTGAGAGCACCACAGAATGCATAAACATCAACCTTCTAGGACTTAGGGAACTGAAATGGCATTTTGAATGACAAAATCAGATGGCTTACTAGGCTGGGAATGAAAGATTCAAGAGGAAAGGAACTGCATTCACCATCAAAAAGGATATTTCAAGATCTATCTTGAAGTACAGTGCTGTCTGTGCAAGATAATATCTATCCCCATGCAAGGAAACACCGTCAATACAACTATTACTCACACATATGCACCAACTACTAGAAGTAGCAATGCAGAAAGTGAAGAAGTTTACCATCATCTTCAGTCTGAAATTGATCAAGCAATCAGGATGCATGGATCAGTACTGGTGATTGGAGCGCAAGCGTTAGAAACAAGGAGGAAGGGACAGTAGTTGGAAAATATGGCCTTGGTGATAGAAGTGAAGCTTGGGTTGGTGACAGGATTTTGCAAGAACCAATGACTTGCTCCTAGAAGATATACTTTTAACAATATATGAGGACTTCTCCAGAGGGAACAGAGAGATGTCCTATTGACCACGTCGGGGGAAGAGACAATGGGGAAGCTCGCTATCAGCAGCCAACTAAGGTGGCCAGGCCCGACCGTGGATCAGTGTAAGGTCAGGCTGAAGGAAACCAAGTCCACAGATCCAAACTATGCCCTTGAGAACACTTCAGAACAGACGTGATGCCCTGAACACTAATGAGAGAAGACCTGAGGACTGAGGAGCGGTGGGATGATATATAGACCATCGGACCTCAATAAGTCAAAGGGCACTGCAAAGACAGTCAAGACTGAAGCATAAGCGGAGCAAAGGCAGGATTTACCAAGATTTCCTCTCGCTTGGATCCAAACCCATGTGCAAGGAAACAGCAGTGCAGAGCTCAAAGGACACACTGCGTTGCACTGAGCATCTGTGCCCTGAGGATCACAAGCTGTGCCATCCAGAGCCCAAGAGGGACTAGGATTAGAGTTCCAACAACGCTGAGATGCTGGTGTGCAGAAGGCTGCGGATGACAGTGGAAGCCCGAGATACATTTTTGAGATCTACACAGGGAATAAGCCTCCCCTAATGGAGGGACAGGAATAAACTGGGTACCAAGCAGAGTGTTGGAGAGAAGACTGTGGTAGATTAAAATGTCAAACCTGACTTTAAGGGTTAAAGCCTTGTCATTTCACCTCCCCTCTGAGACAACTGGCCTTGATTGGGCTCTCAATATTTTCTGGGGTTTTTTCATATTGGAGTTTATTTTTTATGTATTTTTTCATGTGGGTAGCCTTTTTGAATATTTTTAAAGCATTTTTCTGTGTTCTGGTATATGAAACCCAGGAATAAAGAATCTATAGAGATAGTAATTATAATAAATGTTCCTTGGGATGGGGGTAAAAGGGTGCTGATAGCAAGGAGTTCAAGAAAGGTAGGAAATGCTTTGAAACTTATTGGGGTAGCAATTGTACAATACTGCTCCTATTAAAATGGTTCGGGGGAGGAGGGCACACCTAACTTTTGTGCAACACCTCTTTAAAGTGTCAAGAAGCAGGGACGCCAGTGCTTTGAGGACTAAGGTGCACCTGACCTGAACAGTGGCCTTTTCAATCACCCCACACATTCGAAATTCGGACATTGAATAAGGAAGGCCAAAGAAGAACTGACGTCCGTCCCTGAATCACAGTGCTGGGAGGGAATACTGAAAGGACCCCGTGCCCTCCCTGCTGTCCTTTGGGAAGACACATGAACTTTCAGATCAAGCTGTGGCCGGTCACCTCGCATCTACACAGTGTGCTTCCCACAAAGCCCTTCCTTGGTCTGGAGCGCTGTGGGAAACGCGAGGTCGGTGCCGGCCATGCCAGTGCATCTATGGGACTTGACGCCAACAAGGAAGGCAGCCAGCAAGAGTGTGGGCACTGCTTCAACTCACGGCCGTGCCAGATCCACTGCCTGCCTCTCGACGAGCACAGGTGCAGGGGGAACATGGGGTTCGGCTGGGCCGATTCCTGTTTTACCCTGGAGTGGAAATGGGGGCTGCGACAACAGACATACTCCTCCTGGAGTGGCTCAGAAGGTCCCTGTTGTGACCACCATGTCCATTTGCATAGGAAGCACTTACAGCCAGGGGCCCTCAGGTTGGTTCTGAGTCCGGGGAACCAGATGCGAGCTCTGCTCCATCAGGTTTTCAGTGCCTGTTTTGAGGCCCGTGTTTCTGAGGCACCCCTGGACATACCCGAATCTCCCACATTTTGGCCAGCATCCTGATGTACCCCCATGGTCTCACTCCACGAAGCACCTACTGTGGACCAAATGCCTTTCATGGTCAGTCATCAGCATCACGCACAGAGCAAGACCTAGCCAGGACCCCCACGCTACGGACAGACACCAAGGCTCAGAGAACTGAAGACACTGCCCCGGAGTTGCCTTGCGCTCTGAGTGGCAGTGCCTGCCATGGGCCTGGGCCATTCCAGCCCAGCACCTTCCTCACCACTGTGAAACACCTGACTGACCACAAGGAGGCCTGGAGCGAGAGCCTTGTGAGGAGAGCACTCAGGGGAGTGTCCATGCAACATTTCTTTTACTTTCCCTTAGCAAAAATGTCCCAGAGCAGAAGCACCAACGGGGCTCGCTGTCATGCAGAGCAGACACTTGAGTGGATCACTCTTAGGTGAACCCCCCCTTCCGTCTTAGCAAAGGCACCCCCTTTCACAGGTAGGGGCCAGCCAGCTCCTCTCTCTGTGCAGCTTCCACCAGATGAAACCTTTGTGATCAGCCAGCAGAAATGCGCTCCCACAGTGCCCTCATTAGGGAAACAAAGCAGATAAACAGTGTAATTATGGATTCCATTTTCAGCTAAAACAAAACACGCATCCAGCTCACGGGCTTTCTCTAGCCGGGGCATGGTACACTTAGAAGGAACCTTGCGGGTCAATGGCCTCACATTGGTTCAGACGGCCCCCTTCTGGCACTGGGTCCAGGAGGCCCCCTGCTCTACAAGACCTTCAGAGGGCAGCAGCCCACTGAGGGGGGAGGGGGAGAGCCGACTCGCTGGGCGGAGCAGGAGGCATGGCTGTTCACCATCAGGAGGAAAGGCAAGCTCCACACTCAGCAGAGCGCTACAGACCTGGCTGGCGGGTAATTTTGGTCAAACAGTCGGCTTTGCTCAGGGACTGCAGGGAGGGCAGGCAGTGTGACCACCTGCACCCAGGCAGCTGAGGGGACAGGTCTTGGCTGAGCACTGATGGCAGGTTCTACCAGTAGGCACACTTCTGTGTGCTCCGGGGATCTGAAGAGCACCCATGAAAAGGGAGCCCTCCTTGATGGGCACCATGAACGTGACAAGGCCTTGCCACAGTCCGTGGGAAGTAGGTCCCTCGGTGTGGTGGTGGTGAGCTGTAAAAGCCTTAAAGAAAAACTTCTGAAGATGGAAAACAGGGAGACAAAATGCCACAGAGTCCTTTCTGATGGTTTTTACTACAGTTTTGGCCACCGCTTGCCCAGGTGTGTGGGCGTGTAGGTGCGGGACTACCTCCCAGAGAGGGCGTGTGAAGGCTGCCCTGCCCTTCCCATGGGGCCACCCACACCGTGTCTGGTGCGGGTTCTGTACCTGGAGTGGGCACTGAGGATGTCTGCGGTGGATCACTCTGTGGCACGGGCTGTCCTGCAGGCCTGGGCCACTAAATGCCAGCAGCACTCTCCCCTAGTTGTGACCACAGCTATGTCTCCAGATAAGGCAAATGTTCACCGGTGTGTGTGTGTGTGCCGGGGGGGGGGGTGTACAGCGGGGGTTGAGAGAGGGGGAAGGAGGTGCAAAATGGCTGGGATGAAGCAAAGGGCACCCCAGCTGGCAACTGATTAACAGAAACTCACTGTCTAAAGGCTATGTGTGTGTGTTCCGGATGGAGCTGTGTACCCTAAAGCAAGTGTTACCAAATCCTATGTAACCTGTGCCATGAGTCCGCTTGGAGAGTAGGGTTCCTTTATCATAGTAAGGAGGCAGGATTTGTATCAGGTGCGGTTTAAAGCAATCTTGTGTAAGGTCCCGAGAACAGACAATAACAAGCAAGCAGATGGATACCACTCCTGGGGACACAGCTGGGAAGGGACAAGGACATTCCCTGAGAGCCAGCACCCTGGATCTGGACTTCTTGAAAGCCTGCACTGTGAGAAAATAGCATGTGCCTGCGCTAGATCACAAAGCTGGGCAGGGGGACAGGGATGTTTGCCTTGGGTCCCCACTGAAGCCCCTTGGCACAGTGAGAAAAGGGAGTTAGGAAAAGTCGAACCATGGGAGATGACCAGCCCACTTCCCTCGGCACCTTGCAGTCCCCTAAGAAACAGCCATATGTTTTGGTGTTTGTTTGCCATGAGAATCACCAGGGGAAACCAAAGCACAGGCACCCTCCCCTCTGCCAGTCACGTAACGTGGTTGGCTGTTATGTGCGTTGAAAATGAGGAATTCAGAGTCCACAGAGACCAGGTGCCTTGCGTGGGTCTTTGGAGACGGCACAAGGCCACGCTGCTCCAAAGCACTTGGCTGCAGCTCCCCGTCCTTTGCTCTCCTCCTGTTTCAATCCTGCAGTCCCCTCAGTCCTCCTGATGAATGGATACAGCTCTGCTATTTCCAATTAGAAGTCAACCTTCAACTATCTCCACCTGCAGGGCAGAACCCAGCTGACAAGACCTGCGGTCGGAGGGGAAGCTCACCTCTAAGCCAAAAGGACAATCAGAACCAGAAGGCTTATCACATGGGCCAGATTGCTCCTGAAGACCCCTTCGCCCAATGTCCTGACTGCCAAAGGCTCCAAATTCATCGCTCAGGGAGCCTTGGTGTCACAGTGGGTCTCACATTGAGCAGCTGACCACAGAGTTGCAGGTACGAACCCACCAGCTGCTCCTCGGGAGAAAGATGAGGCTGTCTGCTCCTGTCAAGCAGTCTAGCCTTGGAAACCCCGAGAGCCCAGTTCTGCTGGGTCCCGTAGGGTCACTGTGACTTAGGATCTGCTAGTTGGCTGTGGGTTTGGTTTCTCTCATAGCTGGAAGAAGCGAGTGGACACAGTCAGGTTGGTCTTCCTAGGTACTAGGAGCCCTGGTGGTGCAATGGTTACACCTAGGGCCACGAACTACAAGATCAGCAGTTTGAAAGCACCAGCCACTCTTCCCAAGAAAGATGGGGCTCTCTACTCCCGTAAACAGTCACCGTCTCGGAGACCCACAGGGGCAGCTCTCCCCTGTCCTGTAGGGTCGTTGTCAGTCGGAATCAACTCAGTGGCAACGAGAGTCTTGTGATTCCTCCATAAATAGGCTCACTTTTCCTCAGTCCCGTCTTGTGAAGCGGCTTCCCTGTGACAGTCCGCCCACATCACCCACGTAGTGAGGACCCCTTACCTCCCAGGACTCAAAGCCTGGTGTGGAGGCTCCCATTTCCACGGACCCCGGTGCTGCACCGTCTGAGAGCTGATGTTCCGAGCGCTCGGTTTGTGGCGGGCCGCAGGTTAAGGGCGGAGGAGCCGGAAATCCATCTGCGTCTCCGCTAGGTTCCGGTGCCCTTAAGTTCTGACCGTTGACCTCTCACGGCCACGGAGTTCATTCTAACAAGCAATGTAAAAACACTTTGCTCTCTGGCGCAGAGAGTTTGCTGTGCCGCACGTGACCGGCCACTCAGGGGCAGCCTCGCTCTCAGGAACGTGCCTGGTGTGCCCCTGATGGGAACTGGGGCACTAAGAGTCATACTCCTCCGATCAGGGTGGGGGGTGGGGGGGTCTGATCCAATTATGTAAACTTTTCTAATCTGCAACAGTGAATCTCTCCCTAATCTCCGCCCTTCCTTCTGTAGTCCTGCCTGTGACAGGGAAGGGGACTTGCCTGCGTTTGTCCTTGATGAGACTGGGGATGACACGATTTCAGCGAAGTATGCTAACTGAACAGTCCGCAGTTCAGACGCACGACCTGCTCTTAGGGAGAAAGATGAGAGTTTCTTTCTGCTCCTGTTTAGATTTAGAGCCCCGGAAACCCGCAGGGTAGTCCTAGCTATTCTATAAGGTCGCTATTAATTAGATGGTGTTTCCTCCTCAATGGCAGCACGTTTGAGTGCCACATAGGCATGAGCCCCAGTCTACCTGCCTTAGGTGGAGGGTCCTGAACCAACCATGTGCCATCCATCTGCAGGGGTTTACTGTCCCCGTGCAGCCCCTTCCCTGAAAGCTTGCTCCTGCCCACAGCTGCAGTGTCTTCATCTGCCACCATCGTGACTGACGGACAGGTTTCTCCATGTCCTATTTAAGTAGCCGAGTTTCTGGGAATCTTGGCCACCATTTGGGCCTTGTGCTGACTGTCTCCCTCATCTATATGATTTGTCTCTGTCCTGTTTAAGACTTAGTAAGTGTGTCTCCATAAGTTCTTTTTGAATGTGGGGTCCCTTTTATCCCCTACAACAGGTATATAATTTTTCACCCCCAATTTAAAAATTGGGGGAAAGCTAGTAAAATGAATAGACAGCAGTCAGTACCCTATAGGCCGACTCTCAGGTTTCCTACATCTTGAGCATTGCATATTTTCAAACAAAAGTTCTGTCGCTGTGGGGGTGGTGCGGGGGGGGGGGTTCTTCTGAGGACAGGAAAGTCTTGTCCCCCTATGTCCCCAGTTTGGTCTCTGCTCACTGGACACCTTTCGCCACATTGACTGCGGACTGTACTTAGTTCCACGTCCTGCCCCTCTCCCCAAGATAGATATTGTCCAGTCTTGGCACAACAGACTCCATTTTGAGTCCTACACCTCCATCTTAGCTCTCAAGACAGACCCCTAACTGACCTCCCCTCCCCTGCTCAACCCCAAATTCCTGGAACCAGCAGCTCATCCCAAAGCCAGAATGTTTTCTGAAGATATAGTCACTCCACCCGTCCCTGACATACAGATAAGATTAACAACCTTCTCCCTTCTGAAGCACCTGTGTGCGTAGATCCTCCCCAGCTATGATCCTCCCCAGTTATGCCTGCCAGCAGTGGGCATAAAAACGCCACCAGGATTTCTTCCCGGTGCGCAGCTTCAATAGCTCAATACCATGAGTTGCTGAGCCCACCCGCAAGCTTCTCAATAAAGCCTGCTTCTAAAACTCCGCTAATTGGGTCTTTGATTCTGTTTTCGTGTCCAAATAAACCTTATAGATATCTCTGTGGCATATGCAGTGTTGCGTCTCATTTTTCTTGTGACATGATACTTCCGTGAGTATTTTTCCATTTTATTAAAAAGCGTTCAGAAGCAGAACTGCATGCATGTCTGTGGATGGGTTATAATTTATTTTTAAATGTCGCTGGCATTTGCGATCATAAACCCCCTGGTGATGATTACCCTGTCAGGGAAGGCCTTTTGTTCACGTCTCGGTCTCTCCTTAGGCTACATTTCCCCCAATGGGATCCTGGCTCTTACTGTGAAAGGTGGCACCGCCCACCTCAGTTGGGAGGGGCAAGCCTTAGACCCGAGTCCTGATGTCATGGGGACAGTACTGGGGCCACAAAAAGCCTCCCCCACCGCGGGAAGCAGTGGCAACCTGGACACATTGCATCTGTGTCACTGTCCCTCGAGGCTGACCCTCTGCAGTGGCCGCGTGCGTGTGTAGCCCTCTCCAAAGGTGTCGGCCTGCCTCCTGCTCTAGCTCATAGGAAATCAGCACATTCTGAGCTGGGGGAAGCCAGGCCCCCTGTGGTCACCTTGATTTGGCACCGGGCCTCTGCAGTGGAGCCGAAGGCTGGGTGTCTGGGGCTCTGGTCTGGATGGAAGAGGCTGCTGGCGTGTCTTTCTCCCACGGACAGGTTGGGGGTGCAAACTACAGATCGTGGAGTTAGTAACTGGGCTACCAGGCTTGCTTCTCTAAATAGAGAAAAATGGACGGATTTGTCAAAGCCACACACCTGTGATTGTAATGGCCATGCCTGGCCTAGGGAGAACTGCTGAGGTCTTTAGTTAGCACAGACAAACACCTGGTTTCCACCACATCACCGATGAGCTGCTGGCTCTTCTCACTCGGTTTCTAGAACACATTCTTTTGACACAGATTTTCTCAATGACAATGACAGAAATGGTTGCCACTGACCTCCTACCACTGACTTTTATCCAGTTAATGAGATGGATACAAATCCACATTTATTTTCTCCCAAGCCTTCGAAGCTCGAAATTCTTTGTGTGGTATACCCAACTCTACAGATACATGTCAATTTGACATGAACATAACATCATGAGCGTTAACCTCAGTAAATTTGTTTCACTCATGAGAACATTACTTCAGTAATAACTATGTGCAGTCAAAAAGTTCTTGTAGAGCAAACATCAAATGCAAAGACAAACAATGCGGTGGAAACTGCCATACTGACCCACCCAGAGGACGTTAGGATGTGTGGAACATAACACCTCAAATACCATATAATGCTACACAGTATAAATTGTACAGAGAGCTAGAGCGTCACATCGTTTCCTTGATAAGTTAATGGTATAATTATGTTGTTTTTAAGTAAGTCTTTTTTAAAAAAGAAAATGTATGGTTTCATTCATGTGTCAACTGGAAACATGTCCTTTGAGATAGATAGGTCTATAAGAAATATCGATAAACCCAGCATTAAAAGAGCCACTACCTTCAGTCAGTCCTAACTCACAGTGGCTCTACATAGGGTTTCTAAGATGATGAATCTTTACTGGCGCAAAGAGCCTCCGCTTTCTCCCGAGTGCTGGCTGGTGGGTTTGAATGGCTGACCTCCTGGCTAATGCGCAGGGCCTGACCATGGTTAAGACTCAGCTGTGCCATCAAGGAATTCCGGAGTCATTAGCAACAGACAGAGGCAGGGACCGTTGGGAAGAGCAATAGTTCAGCGTGCATGCTGACTAGGACAGACATATAAAGATCCTTAGGAAGAGAAAAGCTAAAAAGTTCGCTTCCGTGGAGTCAGCGAGTACATAAACTTAAGGAGAATGAATGGCTGTTACTGGGTCTTGTTCCAAGATCAACAATAGAATGGGAATCACTGAAAAGCAACAACAATAGGAAATAAAACGTGTTTGCCAGCAGACAGGGAAAAAAATCCAGAACCTTTATAGTGGTCCCACGGCTAAGGTGCTCGCTGCTAACTCAAGTTCAACTGTCAGAACCCATGAGTCACTCCCTGGGGGAAAGACATGGCTGTCCACTTCCACACAGACTCACAGTCTCAGGAAACCCATAGGTGGGCAGCTCTGCCCTGTGCCACAGGGTACACTGGGCCACTCTGGGTTGGAACTGACTTGATGGCAATGGGTTTAGGGTTTGGGTTACTGTTGTTTTTGTTTTTCATTTACCATGGAAAATAGCTTGGTGGTTTTGCTACATGTTAAATATACAACTACCTCATGGCCTCAGCTATTCCAAATGCAGAGGCGCTACAGACCTGTGTCCGCCGTGCCGACTGCGCCATCCCTGACAGTCCAGAGGTGGAGTGACGGTCCTGCCCCCACAAGCGGACTTGAAGGAAAATGAAGTGTATGGCACCTAGGAAATAATTCTCAGAGAATTCTAAGATGGAGAAATCAAAAAATCAGAGTGAGAACCCTAATAAAGTTTTTGTTGAATGTATATAAAAATATATCTTATTGATGGGTCATATTACACATCTCATTTGTATGATAGTATAATTACTTTATCATAAATTGCATATAATTCCCCTTGCACATAGTAGCATATGTCATTTTCAAATAATCCTTTTCTGGGTCAAGTAATCACAAGCTCAAAAATCTTTTCTTCATTTGGTCGACTCGTTGTGGGCCACCTCACTTGGCCTCACTCAGGTGCCTATGGGCTGTCTTGACTTTTGACCGAGAGTCCCTGTCACAAATACTCACCCACCTTAGCCCCCTTGTGCTAAGTCATGTCATAGGCTCAGGTTCCCACAGCTCTTTCAACTTGAGACCAGGCAATCTGCTCTTGTTTGCAACTCTACTCCCTGTGAACGAGGTCCACAGGTGTCAGTGGCCAGATGCTCTATTCATATTTCCCACGAATCATTTCTATGATGCGTTATAGCAATAAAAATAGATAGAAAAGACCTATGTAATCCTAATACAGTCAGATTGTAAACACATTCTGAAAACATTCCAATTGAATCCTTTCTGAGCTAAATGGTCCCATTCACATGCATTATGGTCTTAGGCCTCTGGTGGCACCAAGCTAGGACCAGGCCTTTGGTCACCCAGTTTGACTAACCAGCATGGCCTCAGAGACGTTCAAAGGGTATTTTTGCCCCCTGAACTCAAAATTATACCTGTCACATTCATTTTTACAATTTCAGACAGAAATAACCAAATACAACTTCTGGGCATCAGAACCTTCACTTCCATGTCCTTCCCAGAAGAGAACAAGTAAAATACAGGACTATATTTGACCTCCAACTAGTCAAAGAGAAGAGACTATCAGAAAGCAGAGGTCAGGCAAGCATCCTCTCTCCGCCTTCATGATTTGTTTCTCTAGTATTCCACTCCGTAGGTACCATATTGTGTAAAGCCAGGTTGACTAGAGAAACAAATCCAGTGACATTCATATAGGTGTAAGAAAACGCTTTATATCAAGAAGGAATTGTGAATCAGGAAAACATCCCAACCCAGTCCAACTGAAGTCCGTAAGTCTAATACTAGTCCATAAGTTCTTCTCAAGACTCATGAAGCCACATGCACTGTTGCTGAATGCAGGAATCGCAGGTTGGTGGGTACAAAATCTTGTGGATCGAATAGCTGTGTGCACATCTCCAGAGGTCTTGCAGCCATCAGGGTCAGGCAACAGGAAGCTGAAGCCAGAGTGAGAGGAGGCGGTTCCCAGATCTCTACGTAGTAGGAGGCCACGCACAAAAGGAGATACCATTAGGCATAATTGGAAGGCTACGCTCCACCCTGTACTTTGATAAATCTCCAAGTTGACATGAGATTATGTGCATTTGTATTCGTACTGGGAAATAAGATACTAATAAGATGATGTAGACATCTAAAGAAGACAGAATAAGTTTCAAAAAAAGCAGCTATGAAGTTATTAGTTTTTAGGCTTTGCTAAGTTAATTTCCCAGGTAATGTTCAGAAAAATATGAATAATAATATTGCTAACTATAGAATTATTTTATAGAGTGGCATGAACATATTGATAATGAAATTAATGTTATTATATAATATATTCTTAATTCTTTGAATAAGCATATCCTTTTATTGCTGCCTGATTTAAAATTCCTTTTTCTATTTTGATGTATATTTCATATTGTTCACATTTACATGTTTTAATACACATGATGTACATTTAGTGATATTGTCACATATGATTAATGTGATTAGCTAAGTTTAAATAATATATGTTCAGAACAATATCAGGAAAAAATCCTATATTTTCATTGAGTGCATAACATAGTCCAAACTACAGTTCTGTGTGTAAATATAAACTGGAGACATTTTATAGTAAGTCAAAGATAATCACATGTTCTGTATATTCTCGAAAGAAAACTAGAGGGATGTGAGCAATCAGTTAACTGACAGAATTCAGAAAACCATGGTAGGAACGTATCACAGATGTGAAAAGAGGTTGTCAACTTCATTCCCAAATCAGTTTGTATTTAATTGCATTCCTTTCTGGTACAAAATATACAGCTCCTTATCTTTATTACTCTTTTTTAGTAAAAAACCCACTAACTTGCTTTTCTTTATTTAAATATCATTTCCCTCATAAAATTCAAAGCTAAGTGAACTCTGATAGTGAAGAGATCTTTGCCTGAAATTTACTGAAGAAAACAGAATAAATGTATAGCATTTTAAAAAAAGTTATGATCAAACATTCACACATTTTCTATGGTGTGCACTATGTCTCATGATATAGTAGTGCTTAATTCACATTGAAAATATAAGTCAGTAGATGGAACATGTCCTCTTTTGCCACGACTCAGCCCCCAATTTGGTGCATCTTTGTGCTCATTTTCTCCTCTCACCCTCTGATATTGGAGAAAGAAGTGCAACTCCCTTCAAAAGTGTTATCTCCCATTTGTTCTTTTCACCCTTAGAACTTCTCAAACTAGTCGGCATACGAAATACTTTGAGGACTCCTTAAGATAAAAATTTAAGATACTTGTCTTTACAGTCTACATTTTTCAAAGGCCTCTCTCATAGATACACACACACACAACAACCTCCCCCCCCCCACACACACACATGCCTACATATATAGGCATATGTACTACTCATATCCAAGCAACCATGCTCCATCCAATCATGTTGCTGTTGTGGATTCTGACCCATCTTGGCCTCCACACAACAGAAGGAAACACTGCACAGTCCTGGGCTCTCCTCATGATTGTTCCTATGTCTCAACCCAGGGTTGCAGCCAGTGGGCCAGCTCATCTCGTTGAGGACTTGCTCTTTGTCTCTGCCTCTTCACTTTAGCACACATGATGGGCTTCTCCAGGGACGAATCTCTCCTGACAGGAAGACCAACAGACCAACGTATTTAAGATAAAGTCTTGTCATCCCTGATTCTAAGGAACTCTCTTGCTTACATCTGCCAAGACAAGTTAGTTTGAATTTTAGCAGTCCCTGGTACTTTCAATCTTCTTCTCCAGAACCACAATTACAATGCACCGATTCTTCTTAGCACTTCATTATTCAATATCCAACTTTTACTGGCATATGAGGAAATTGGAAAATACCATGGCTTGAATCAGGTGCACCTAAGGATGTTCCTTTGAGGACTTCAGCAGTTTGAGCATTCTGTTGGGTCAATACACTCATGTCATATGAGTGTATGCTGGCAACACACATGTATGTGTGGCCGCCAAACACTCATATGCACATGTATCTATCCGGACACCTATTCTCTACATATCCACATATAAGAATTCATACACAGATTATCCACATATTTAATTATAAATATTTATACATAACTTAATTGCTCGCCCTTAAACACACATATACATAGACACACGCATACCCAAGGATGTTATTGAAGGCTTATAGTTTTGTTTTAACTTTTGAAAATATATATATATATATATGTGTGTGTGTGTGTGTGTGTGTGTCAAACCCTTATTTTTCATAGAAGCATTAGATGCAAAGTGGGCTTTTTTCCCTGAGCATTCTTTTTTAATTCTTCTCCTGAATTGTTTATTTTCATCATTCAATTGTCATCTGAAACTTCACTTCCCTAATGAGTCTTAATCATCAAAGTTGCCTTCCCTTTCTACATCAGTATTTATCTCTGTTCATTTTTGTTTTGATCAAATGATTTATTACAACTTGGTAATCATATTAATCATTTACCTCTCAAGTTTTGTTTTCCCTGTTTGACCGATAAGAAAATAAGTTCAATAACAGGGATCAATGCTGTTTTTAAAAAAGGTCAGAGAATTATTGCCTGCCATGTAGATACTCATACTTGTTAAATAAATGAATATATAATATATCTGATTGAGATTTCTTTTGAATTGTGAGTCCGTGAAGATGAATGTGTTTGTGTGAAACGTGTTTGTGTGTGGTTTACTTATGTCTCAGGAGAGTGTGAGAAGGAAAGGGGAGTATTAATAACCTTCCTAAATAGCTTTCCTTCTGTTACTGTTTTCTGGAATCATTTTGTTTTCAGATATAATGGAGAATTAATGACACAGCTCACTAATTTCTCTAGCATTTGGTACATTATAGTTGTTGGCACATGTATTCAGATAGAGGTGATGGACAGGAGCTGGGACTGACTGTAGGACACTGGGGAGAGGAAAGGTACTTATTATTCATGGGTGCCCAAAGAGTGTCAGGAATACTGATGTCAGTAGCACCAGGGAAACAGTCAGCTGGAGAACTGTTTGGGAGACCAGAGACTTTATAAAATTCAGCTTCATATACTTTATTTTAAATACTTTATTAGAGTATCCAAATTGAATGGGCCAGTATCTCTTCAAAATTTAGGTCTGAAACATGAGAAACTTTCAGTGTGATGGGTAAGTTAATAGTTAATATCTTGCTGTCCTCGTTGAAATAATGAAAATCATTGTTATTTATATTGACTGAAGAAGGGATGTCGCTAAAATGTCGTGGTGCTTTGTAGATTACACTTTCTCATAAAGCGTTCATGGATTATGTTGCTAAGTCCTCATAAATGGAAAGCTATTCCTTCGTTGTAGTTTGTTCTTAGTCTGGAAGCTGTGCTGAAAACTGTCCATCTTGGGTAACTCTAATTGTATTTTAAATACCAGCTACATGGTTTTCAACATCACAGCAACATACACACCACTATAGTATGACAAACTGACAGGCAAGTGATAAGATGATATCGAAACAGATTTAAGGGAATCCAGTTAATACAAAGTGTATTCAAATTTATTTCAATAACCACTAATGCTATTGATGAAGCAATATCAGAATTCTAGAATTTTACCATCTTCTTCAGTCTGAAATGGATCAAAAAGGGAATCAATATGCATTGATAATAGTTGCCGATTGGAACAAAAACATTCAAGCAAAGAGGAAGAAACAGTAGTTAGAAAATAAGACCATGGTGATAGAAACAAAGCTGAAGATCACGTAAAAAAATTTTACAAATATTTCACTGTAAATCCCTTTTTGCAAGAATATAAATTGAGACTGTACACATGAGCTTCACCAGATGGAATGCATAGAAACCAAACTGACTAAAAAGACACCATGGAGAAGCTCAATATCAGCACCTTAAATGAAGGCAGGGGCTGAGTGTAATGCATCAATTGCTCATGATCATGTTCAAATTCAAGTTGAAGAAGAATAAAACAAACCCACGAGAGTCCAAATACAACAGGTATATCTCACTTAAATTTCTCACAAAAATAAATTTGATTCACTGAACACTAATGACAGAAGACCAAATGATCTGTGGAATGATACCAGATGAGAAAACTATTATAAAAGACAGAAAAAATATATCAAAATGGATGTCAAAAGGGATTCTTTAACCTAGTCTTGACTACAGCATAGCTAAAACATGTGTAAGAAATGATGACACTCTAGCTCAAAAGCAATTATGCCCACAAGGAAGAAGCACACCAGCCTGTGCGATCACGCGGTAACAAAGGGACCATGTACAAGGCATCATGCAAAAAAAAAGAATATATGTGTGTGTGTGCATGTGTGTGCGTGTGTGTGTGTGTGTGTGTGTGAGTGTATACGTATATATATGCCATAGTGAATGAATGGGGAGGTGCAGAGTGGAGACCCAAGGCCCATGTGTCGGCCACTGGAAATTAATGTCATACACAAAAGAAAAAGACAATGTAAGAAGTCATGATAATGACAATAAATACCGAAAAAGCATTTGAAAATATGCAATAGGCGTTTCTGTTATAAAAAACACTCTGGTCTGGGAAATAGGAATAGAGAGAAATTCATGAACATAATAAAGCCTAAAGCCATATATACTAAGAAATAAAGGTCAAAATCATGCGCAAAGAGAAAAATATTGAAAACATTTCCCTTCAGAACCAAACAAGACTGTCCACATCACTACTCTTATGTAACACTACTCTTTTGGCTCGAAGTCTTAGCCAGAACAATTTAAAAATAATTAAGCCATTAAAAAAATCAAGGGAAAAGAATTGGGCTAAAAAATGAAGTAAAACTCCTAACTATTTATAGATGATGTGATTTCATACATAAAAAGAAACACGAATTCTCCAAAAAGATGGCTGGAATGAATGGAGGTATTTTGGAAAACCCGTGAGATTAATAAGTAAAAATATATTGGATTTCTGCATGCTAGTCGGGAGAGCTCTAAAAAAGTTATTAAAAAGCAATACCACTTATCAAAGTTATACTAAGATGAATTACTTCGTGAGAAACCTAATTAAAGAAACAAATGACTATCCAAAGTAAACTAGGTGACTTTATTACAAGAAACCAAGAGACCTACACAAATGCAAAAGCATCCAATGTTCATGGATATGATGACTTATCGGTGTGAAAATATCAATGCTACCCAGAGATTTTTATAAATACAATGCAATTGCGATGCAAATCCCAATGTCATTCTTTGTGAAATGGAAAAAATAATTACCGACTTCATTTGGAGATATTAGAGACCTAGGATAAGCAAAGAACTCCTTAGACAGAACAATACAGGAACTCTTACGCTACCTACCTCAACACCTATGACAACCACATTAGTCAAAACAGGCTTGTAATGGTGTAATGATAGATGCATAGACTAATGCACCAGGAAAAAAAATGCCCACAGAAATAAACCCATCTAAATACAGGCAAGTGATCTTTGACAAAGGACCGAATCCATGAAATTGTTACGTGACAGCCTCTTCAACAAATGGGGCTGGAAAAATTGGATGTCCATCTCCATGTACCAGAGGACCCCTCCCTAATCCAAAGCACGCAAATGAACTCAAGATGATGGATTTAAGACATGAGTTCAAACCCCAGAGCTATAAGGATGATCAATGAGAACACTGGGAAAACCCTCACAGTTCTATTGCGGGGCACACACAGACTACCAAATATAATATAAAGGAAAGCGCACAAAGTGGGAGACAAAAGAGATAACCGAGACCTACTGAAAATAAGGTGCACACATTAAGACTTTACCCAAAGAGTAAAATGAGAGCCTGATGTACTGGGAATAAATCTTGAGCAAAGACACAACAAACAAGGCCCGGATTACTAAAATCTATACCATTGTGTGACACCTCAATAAGGGGGAAAATCCAATTCAAAAGTGGGCAAAAGACATAGTACACCAAAGATGACACTCACGTGGCTCACAAACACATGTAAAAATGCTAATAGTGATCACTAATCATCTGAGAGATGTAGATTAAAATAAAGATGAGATCTCACCGTGAACCCATGATGATAGCCAAATAATGTTCAGTTTTGATAGTGTCCCAGGGTGTCCTTTAGACAGCGTCAGCCATGGAAGAAATATGTCAGCAATCGCCATTCTCAGGAATCTGCCAGGTCTCTTTGACGTTTTGGATAACTTCCGTAACAGGACAGGGTCACGTCACATATCAGCTTCTCTCCTTTCTTCTGGGCCTTGCTGGCAGAAGAGAAATCCACCTATCTATCTCCTTTGCCTGTGAAAAATATAAACAAATAGCCCCTCTCTCTGGGGACTCATTAAACTGAAAAAGGAATTATGATGAATAGTGGGTGGCTTCTCCATCTCTTCCCTGTCCATCTTTCTCCAAACATGGTTGCGTCCTTCTAAGGAGAGGTCCACAGCTTTCTTCTGTAAAAACATAATTGCATAGCCTCTTCTCCAGGTGAATGGACCTGGATCCCAAACGCGGTTTCCATCGTCTTCGGATTTCTTAGGATTAATTTTCTCTGTAGAATCGAAAACGTGTTTCTCTGCCTTCATTTTGTCACGCACTTTTAGTAAGGAGAAAAAAATTTTTGTTAAAATCACTGAATGAAATTTGTCACACATGAGATTCCTCTTTTCCCCCTTCTGTTTTAACAATGTAAATATTAAAATATTGCTAGCACTCTCAGTTACCTGGCTAGGTCTTGAACCAGTGAAACTACTTGTTAGATAGCCTCCATTGTTAAGTGAATCTTGGCTTTCGGCTCTCAGAGAATTAAGAGAGCTAAATTGAGAGAACTTCTTACCATACTTTGAAAGACTGAAAAAATTCTTAAGAAATTTTGTTCAGCTGTTCTTTAAGTAATTTACCAACCAGACATTTTATTATCTCTCCAGTTTACCAAAAAGGTTATATGCTCAATTAAGCCGCTTTGCCCTTCAGGCTTCTTACACTGTATGATTTTACAATCTTGCAATCATCTCTCTTGGTTAAATGCACTCATTCCTTCCATGCTGGATTTAGAGGAAGTTCATGGGAGGGTCTTAGGCCCTCCTGAATGCCGTAAAGGAATGACCCTGTATCCAAAGTTTAAAACCATTTCCCCTTCAATCTCTAATACCGTGGGGGGTGGGGGATAAGAGCTCTCGTTTCCCCACAACAGCATTCCAAAAGACCCCTTGATTTAAAGGGTGGTCAGACTTCTCAAGTACTCTTTCCTGATAGACATACAATTTTACTCTAGGACAGCAAGGAAGCCAAAATTGGCTTAAGCGATCTTCTTTTATAAACCATGATATATCAGAATTCATCACTGCATTAACTTTTTCATAATCTCGTTCAATAATTCCAGCAACAGTCAGAACACCTTGAGGATTTACATTAGACTTTCCTAATCGACATCCTAGAGTTCTTTTAGGTAGCGAACCCCAATTACTGCTCTTAATAATTTCTGATATAATAACAGCTTTTGGCTTTACTTCACAACTCTGATCGACTCCAGTATCAATTTGAATTTCTTTAGTACTCAAGTTAAAACTTCTTGATAAAAACTGTATTACTCTTTCAATAAGAGGCTCCTGTTCTTTAGCATCAGCAAACTGCTGTGAGGGCTCCTGAGCCTTCTCTTGGTTAATCAAGGTTATAGCAGCCAGAACAGGGGCTGGGGTTCTGCAAGTTTGGCTTGGTCTGGTCTCCTGCTGTGCGATTGGGGGATGCCTGCCGTTTCTCTTTAAGATCTTTGCTCTGGCCGGCAGTCACCTAGCCTCCCATGTTCTGCTGGGTGGGGTCTGTATCCAGCTCCTTCCTCTATTACCTGCGCTCCGGTTCAAAGAGGCTTGGGAGCACGCCCCGCTGCCCGTTTCTTGGCTTGGCGTTACTTCCAGGTAAATGGCCTCAATTGCTAAACTTTGAATGACCACCCTCTGCCCAGTGACTACCTCTCTCGCAGCAGGGGCAGAGTCCAGTTGCCTGGGACTCTCTCCCTGGATCTTCTCCGCTGTGAATAGACTGTTCTTTTGCGACATCCGCCTGCAGGCTCTCTGGTAATGTCCCTCCGATCCAGGTGGGCGTGGTCACGTGCGCGTGTGTATGTGGCCACATACGCAGGAGGGTGTGGTCACGGTGGCAGGTGTCTGTGGGTAGGTGCACAGGTGAGCATGGTAAAGTGCGCAGGAGGGCATGGTCACATGCAGAAGTGGGCGCGGTCACGTGAGGAGGTGGGCGTGGCCTCACACGGTTGGGCGTGCTCATGTGTGCGGGTGGCCGTGGTCGTCCCTCCTTTACCCTGAACTCTTAATAGTTCATAAATAAATATTTTATCTTATCTTACACTGCCCGGAGTCTCCCCTCACCCACCTTCCCTTTGCCCATCTCCCAGAGAGGAGGTTCCCCATAGATCCCCAGATCGGTTCTCTCTTTCTACACCCCCATGCCTCCAGGTGTCGCCACTCTCACCGCTGGTCCTGAGGGGTTCATCCGTCGTAGGGAGAGACCAAGACCAAGGTAACCCTCCATATGCAGATGACAAAACTGACTTGCTGAAAGTACGGAGGATCTGAAACACTTGCTGATGATAATCACGGATTTTCGGCTTCAATGTGGATTACTCCAGTAGTTTTGAAGATGTAGAAGAAATGGATTGATATCTTGAGATACACAATACACCCAAATTGATGCAGAAAATATGGAAAAATAACAGCTCAATAACAAAATATTAAATAGAATAGGTTATGAAGAAAGTTCCAACCAAGAAAAGCCAAGGACCAGATGGCTTCAAGGGGGAATTCTATGAATTATTCAGGGAAGAGTTATCACCAAATCTACACAGACTATTCCCGAATATAGAAAAGGGAAGCAAAGTCTGAAAGACATTCTATGAATGGAGGGTAACACTGATCCGGAAACTAGGCAAAGACCCCACAAATACAGAACACTGCAGACCAATATCCCTCATCAACATAGACTCTAAACTTCTCCGTAAAGTGTTGGCAAATAAAATCCAAGAGCTTTTTTTTTTTTTTTTTTTAATGGAAAAAACTCCACCATCGTCTGGTGGGATTCAGATCAGGGACAAAAAATGTTGGTTCAACATTTGAAAAATAATTAATGTAATACACCAAAGAAAAAGAAAATGTGTAAGAACTCATGATAATAACAATAAATAACGAAACAGCATTTGAAAATATGCAATAGGCATTTCTGTTATAAAACACACTCTGGGAAAAAGGAATAGAAAGAAATTCAGCCCCTACGACTGATGAACCCCTCAGGACTAGCGCTGCATTCGCCATTGTTTCATGTGGCTTGGTGAGCCTAAAGAGGAACTTATGGACTAGTGTAGGCCTTGGGAACTTGAGTTTGCCTTGGCTGAGATGCTTTCCTGATATATAATGCTTCTCGATAGAAAGCTCTTTCTTATACCTACATGAGTGTTACTGGGTTTGTTTCTCTAGTCAACCTGGCCTAACACGCTCACTTTCATCTTTTTTTTTTTTTGGTAGAGCTCCTTAAATTTTTCTATTTATTCTGATTAGCCTTATATATTATTCCCCAAATATATAAATGTAATGTATTTCAGGCTCCAAGAGATATACTTCCTTCAAGGAAACATTGGTAAAACAATATCCCTACCTTGCTTTCTCTGTCTAGTGAAAAAAGAGTTTAAGCTGTGCACTCTCCACGTGTCTATCCAAAATCATTCTTTACAGCGCACATGACCAGGCCCGCCCGCGCACGGGACCAAGCCCACCTGCGAACGTGACCAAGACAACCAGGGCACGTGACCACGCCAATGTAATTAACATTAATTTCATTATCACTATGTCATGCCACTCTATTACATTAGTTAGCAATATTATTATTCATATTTTTCTGAACATTACATGGGAAATTAACTTAGCAAAGCCTAGAAACTAATAACTTCATAGCTGTTTTTTTTTAAACTTACTCTGTCTTCTTTAGATGTCTACATCATCTTATTAGCATCTTACTTCCCAGTATGAACACAAATGCACATCATCTCATGTCAACTTAAAGATTTATCAAAGTACAGGGTGGAGTGCAGCCTTCCAATTATGCCTAATGGTATCTCCTTGTGTTATGTGCATGGCTTCCTACTACCGAGAGTTCTGGGAACCTCCTCCTCTCTCTCTGGCTTCAGCTTCCTGTTGCCTGACCCTGATGGCTGCAAGACCTCTGGAGATGTGCGCACAGCCATTAATCCACAAGACGTTGCACCCACCAACCTGCGACATTCCTGCATTCAGCGACAGTGCATGTGGCTTCATGAGTCTGGGAAGAACTAGTATTAGACTTATGGACTAGTACTAGACTTATGGACTTCAGTTGGACTGGGTTGGGATGTTTTCCTGATTCACAATTACTTCTTGATAGAAAGCTTTTCCTTCCACATATATGAATCTCACTGCATTTGTTTCTCTAGTCAACCTGACCTTACACCATATGGTACCTAGGGAGTGGAATACTAGAGAAACAAATCATGAAGGCGGAGAGAGGATGCTTGCCTGACCTCTGCTTTCTGATAGTCTTTTCTCTTTGACTAGTTGGAGGTCAAATATAGTCATGTATCTTACTTGTTCTCTTCAGGAGAAGGACATGGGAAGTGAAGGTTCTGATGCCCAGTAGTTGTATTTGGTTATTTCTGTCTGAAACTTTGTAAAAGTGAATGTGACGGGTGTAAATTTTGAGTGCGTGGGGGCAAAAATACCCTTCGAACGTCTCTGAGGCCATGCTGGTTAGTCAAACTGGGTGACCAAAGGCCTGGTCCTAGCTTGGTGCCACCAGAGGCCTAAGACCATAATGCATGTGAATGGGACCGTTTAGATCAGAAAGGATTCAATTGGAATGTTTTCAGAATGTGTTTACAATCTGACTGTATTAGGATTACATCGGTCTTTTCTATCTATTTTTATTGCTATAACACATCATAGAAATGATTCGTGGGAAATATGAATAGAGCATCTGGCCACTGACACCTGTGGACCTCGTTCACAGGGAGTAGAGTTGCAAACAAGAGCAGATTGCCTGGTCTCAAGTTGAAAGAGCTGTGGGAACCTGAGCCTATGACATGACTTAGCACAAGGGGGCTAAGGTGGGTGAGTATTTGTGACAGGGACTCTCGGTCAAAAGTCAAGACAGCCCATAGGCACCTGAGTGAGGCCAAGTGAGGTGGCCCACAACGAGTCGACCAAATGAAGAAAAGATTTTGGAGCTTGTGAATCGGTGCATCTTCCTGCTGACTTTAGGGTTGGCCTGTCCTGCTTTCACTTTGACGATGGATGCAGACACGCAGGTGCCAACTAGAATGAGATTCTTCACATCAACGAAAATGCTTGTATCCTCAGAGTACTGGCTTGCTAGAAGGGGCAGTAGAGACATTGGACACCCGGAATGTGGAAGATAAAGGCATGAAGACGGTGGCTTACCAACGTGGATGGGTGGGGGGAAATGTTGATAGGATGATAGAATGATGATGTAGGTGTTCCTATAATTGCAATGTTAGGCATAGAATATTTTTGTTTTGTTTACTTATAGAATTTAAATGGTCTACTTCTAGTATTTAAATTGTTTTGTTTACTTACAGTATGTCAATGACGCTGGCACATTTTGAGTAGTATGCATTTTAATTTGATAATGTTAGATGCAACCATGATTTTATGATTGTTTTGTTTTAAAATTGTCTATGGTTAAAGAGTTGTGGAAAGGTGTTAAGTTCATCAGGGGTGGTCTGTGCTAGTTACATAAGTTCGTGTCAACTTGAAGATTTCTAAAAGGACAGGAGGGGAGTCTAGCTTGTCAATCGGGTCACAGCATGGTGGTACCTCCTTGTGGGCATGGCCTTGTCATCAGGAAGGCCCTGGGAACCTCTTCCTATCTCTCTGCCTTCATTCCTGCCGCCTGACCCCAATGGCTGCAAGAGCTCCGGTGATGTGTACACAACATCGGATCCACACGACTTTGCACCCACTGGCCTGTGATATTCCTGCATCCGGCATTGTTTCACGTGGCTTTGTGAGTCTAAAGAGCAACTTATGGACTCGTGTAGGACTTAGGAACTTGATTTTGCCTGGGCTGGGATGTTTTCTTGAAATATAATGCTTCTCGATAGAAAGCTCCTTCTTATACACACATGAGTGTTGCTGGGTTTTTTTCTCTAGTCAACCTGGCCTAGCACACTCACTTTCATCTTTTTTTTTGTAGAGCTACTTAACTTTTCAGATTTATTCTGCTTAGCCTTATATATTATTCCCAAAATATATCAATTTAATGTATTTCAGGCTCAAAAGGATATAGTTCTTTCAAGGGAACATTTGTAAAACAATATCCCTACCTTGCTTTCTCTGTCTAGTGAAAAAAAAGTTTAAGCTGTGCACTCTCCATGTGTCTACCCAAAATCACTTTACAAGGCTCTCTGTGAATTTGACGATGACTTGACCCAGGAAGGGATTATTTGAAAATGGCATATGCTACTCTAGGCAAGGGGAATTAGATGCAATTTGTGATAAAGTAATTATACTATCATACAAATGAGATGTGTAATATGACCCATCAATAAAATATATTTATATATATGCAACAAAAATTGTATGAGGGTTCTCGCTCTGATTTTTTGATTTCTCCATCTTAGAATTCTCTGAGAATTATTTCGTAGGTGTCGTACATTTCATTTTCCTTCAAGTCATTTGATTGCATTATAACTTAAGGTATATTCTCAGAGAAGATCTTACTCATTACTGTTCGTAGAGAGTAACTTATGGAATTATTTTCAGTTAAAGTTCCCATACAGCATACCTTAATGAATAATATCTGAAGGTCTTTTCCATATATATATATATATATATATTTCAAATTGCTGCTCACTTTGATTACATTGGTTAGGCCCAGAATTGTTTTATTTGTAATTTTTGCTTTTATCTGTTTATCAATTTTATTTATTTATTTTACGTTAAAATATTTCCCAGTAGGCTAAAACTTTTAGACGATACTTTCTGATTGGAGCTACAAACCCCACAGTCAGCAGTTTGTATCCACCACTCAATCCCAGTGGGAAAGATGGAGAGAGACCTCTGTCCCTCTGAAGATTTACAGTCTGGGAAAAAGAGGGAAGTCCTGCTCTGTTCTACAAGATCACTATGAGTCTGAATCAACTTGAGGGCTGTGAGTTTGTAGGAGGGATTTATTTATTTATTTATTTATTTGCTTTGGTTATTTTAACCACAATTCATCCTGTTCCAGCTTTATCCTATTTCTTTTTTGCTATTCCAACAAGTAATTGCAGATCAGATCATTATGAACCATAAAATTTTCATTAGCTGATTTAGCTTATTGCACTGTGAAGCACAGGGTCAGCAGTTCAAACTCACCAACCCTTCATGAAAGAAAAATGAGGCTTTCTGCTCCCATGAAGAGTTACAATCTATACCATGTTCAGCCTTCATTCTGGTTTCAGTAATTGGTCTCAGTTACCTTGGCCGTGGTCACTCCCTGCGACGGATGAACCCCTCAGGACCGGCGGAGGGAGTGGCGACACTGGGAGGCAAGGGGGTGTAGAAAGAGAGAACCGGTCTTGGGGATGTATGGGAACCTCCTCTCTGGGAGATGGGCAAAGGGAAGGTGGGTGAGGGGAGACGCCGGGCAGTGTAAGGTAAGATAAAATAATTATTTATAAACTATTAAGGGTTCAGGGGAAAGGGGGGCGTGACCATGCCCGCCTCCTCACGTGACCACGCCCACCTGTGCACGTGACCAAACCCACCTGTGCACGTGACCAAACCCACCCACGCACCTGACCGCCCAAGCACGTGACCAAACTCACCCGAGCACGTGACCACTCGCACCACTCCACGTGACCAGGCTCACCGGCACACGTGACCACGCTCACCAGCGCACATGACCCGCCAACCAGCGCACGTGACCACACCCACCTGCGCACGTGACCACGCCAGACGGCGCACGTGACTGCGGGCACTTGCGCACGTGCCCACGCCACCCGTGCACGTTACCAGGCTGTCCCTCGCACGTGACCACGCCCGCCTGCACCTGAACCCGCAAACCAGCGCACGTCACCACGCCCACCTGCCCGCGTGGCCACGGGCGCCTGCGCACGTGATTACCCCAAACTGTGCACGTGACTACGGGCACTTGCGCACGTGACCACGCCCACCCGTGCACGTGACCGCGTCCACCCGCGCACGTGACCATGCCCACCTGCGCACGTGACCCGCATACGCGCACACGTGACCACGCATAACAGCGCACGTGACCACGCCCACCTGTGCACGTGACCAAACCCACCCACGCACGTTACCCGCCAACTAGCGCACGTGACCACGCCAGACGGCGCACGTGACTGTGGGCAGTTGGGCACGTGCGCACTCCACCCGTGCACGTTACCAGGCTGTCCCGCGCACTTGACCACGCCCGCTTGCACCTGTGACCCGCAAACCAGCGCACGTAACCATGCCCACCTGCGGGCGTGACCACGGGCGCCTGCGCACGTGACTACCCCAAACTGTGCACGTTACTATGGGCACTTGCGCACGTGCCCACGCCACCCGTGCAAGTTACAGGCTGTACCGCGCACGTGACCACGCCCGCCTGCACCTGTGACCCGCAAACCAGTGCACGTGACCATGCCCACCTGCACGCGTGACCACGGGCGCCTGCGCACTTGACTACCCCAAACTGTGCTCGTGACTAAGGGCACTTGCGCACGTGACCATGCCCAGCCTCGCACGGGACAATGCCAATATCCGCTCGTGACCACGCCCACCTGCTCAAGTGACCAGACCCACCTGCGCACATGACCACACCTACCGGTGCGCGTGACCACGCCTACCTACGCACGTGACCACGCCAACCTCCGCCCCTGACCACGCCCGCCTGCGCACGTGACCAAGCCAACCAGTGCAGGTGACCACGCCAATGTATTTACATTAATTTCATTATCAGTATGTTCATGCCACTCTATAAAATAATTCTAAAGATTAGTTAGCAATATTATTATTCATATTTTTCTGAACATTACATGGGAAATTAACTTAGCAAAGCCTAGAGACTAATAACTTCATAGCTATTTTTTAAAAACTTACTCTCTTCTTTAGATATCTACATCTTCTTATTAGTATCTTACTTCCCAGTACGAGTACAAATGCACATAATCTCATGTCAACTTGAAGATTTATCAAAGTGCAGGGTGCAGTGTAGCCTTCCAATAATGCCTAATGGTATCTCCTTGTGTGCGTGGCCTCCTGCTACGGCGAGTTCTGGGAACCTCCTCCTCTCTCTCTCTGGCTTCGGCTTCCTGTTGCCTGACCCTGGTGGCTGCAAGACCTCTGGAGATGTGCACACGGCCATTCGATGCACAAGACTTTACACCCACCCACCTGCGACATTCCTGCCGTCAGCAACAGTTCATGTGGCTTCATGAGTCTGGAGAAGAACTTATGGGCTAGTATCAGATTTATGGACTTCAGTTGGACTGGGTTGGGATGTTTTCCTGATTCACAATTCCTTCTTGATAGAAAGCTTTTTCTTACACCTATATGAATGTCACTGGATTTGTTTCTCTAGTCAACCTGGCCTCACAATATGGTACCTAGGGAGTGGAATACTAGAGAAACAAATCATGAAGGCGGAGAGAGGATGCTTGCCTGACCTCTGCTTTCTGATAGTCTCTTCTCTTTGACTAGTTGGAGGTCAAATATAGTCCTGTATTTTACTTGTTCTCTTCTGGGAAGGACATGGGAAGTGAAGGTTCTGATGCCCAGAAGTTGTATTTGGTTATTTCTGTCTGAAATTGTAAAAATAAATGTGACAGGTGTAAATTTTGAGTTCAGGGGGCAAAAATACCCTTCGAACTTCTCTGAGGCCATGCTGGTTAGTCAAACTGGGTGACCAGAGGACTGGTCCTAGCTTGGTGCCACCAGAGGCCTAAGACCATAATGCATGTGAATGGGATAGTTGAGATCAGAAAGGATTCAATTGGAATGTTTTCAGAATGTGTTTAGTATCTGACTGTATTAGGATTACATCGATCTCTTCTATCTATTTTTATTGCTATAACGCATCATAGAAATGATTCGTGGGAAATATGAATAGAGCATCTGGCCACTGACACCTGTGGACCTCGTTCACAGGGAGTAGAGTTGCAAACACGAGCAGATTGCCTGGTCTCAAGTTTAAAGAGCTGTGGGAAGCTGAGCCTATGACATGACTTAGCACCGGGGGGCGAAGGTCGGTGAGTATTTGTGACAGGGACTCTTGGTCAAAAGTCAAGACAGCGCATGGGCACCTGAGTGAGGCCAAGTGAGGTGGCCCACAATGAGTTGACCAAAAGAAAGAAAGATTTGTGAGCTTGTGAATTGGTGGGCATCTTCCTGCTGACTTGATGGATGGCCTGTCCTGGTTTGACTTTAACGATGGATGCAGACACGCAGGTGCCAACTAGAATGAGATTCATCACATCATCGAAAATGCTTGTATCCTCGGAGTACTGAGTTGATAGAAGGGGCAGTGGAGACATTGGACACGCGGAATGTGGAGGACAAAGGCATGAAGAAGGTTGCTTACCGACATGGATGGCTGGGGGAAATGTTGATAGGATTATAGAATGATGATGGAGGTGTTCCCATAATTGCAATCTTAGGCACAGGATATTTTTGTTTTGTTTACTTATAGAATTTAAATGGTCTACTTAAAGTATTTAAATTGTTTTGTTTACTTATAGTATTTAAATGAGGCTGGCACATTTTGATAGTGTGCATTTTAGTTTGATACTGTCAGATACAACTATGATTTTGTGATTGTTTTGTTTTAAAATTATATATGGTCAAAGAGTTGTGGAAAGGGGTTAAGTTCATCAGGGGTGGTCTGTGCTAGTTACATAAGTTCGTGTCAACTTGAAGATTTATAAAAGGACAGGAGTGGAGTCTAGCTTGTCAATCGGGTCACAGCATGGTGGTACCTCCTTGTGGGCATGACCTTCTCATCAGGAAGGCCCTGGGAGCCTCTTCCTATCGCTCTGCCTTCATTCCTGCTGCCTGACGCCGATGGCTGCAAGAGCTCTGGTGATGTGTACACAGCCATCAGATCCACACGACTTTGCACCCACTGGCCTGTGATATTCCTGCATTCGCCATTGTTTCATGTGGCTTGGTGAGCCTAAAGAGGAACTTATGGACTAGTGTAGGCCTCAGGAACTTGAGTTTGCCTTGGCTGGGATGTTTTCCTGATATATAATGCTTCTCGATAGAAAGCTCTTTCTTATACCTACATGAGTATTACTGCGTTTGTTTCTCTAGTCAACCTGGCCTAACACACTCACTTTCATCTTATTTTTTTTTGGTAGAGCTCCTTAAATTTTCCTATTTGTTCTGCTTAGCCTTATATATTATTCCCCAAATATATAAATGTAATGTATTTCAGGCTCCAAGAGATATACTTCTTTCAAGGAAACATTGGTAAAACAATATCCCTACCTTGCTTTCTCTGTCTAGTGAAAAAAAAGTTTAAGCTGTGCACGCTCCACGTGTCTATCCAAAATCATTCTTTACAAGCTTCTTTGTGAATTTTACGATTACTTGACCCAGGAAGGGAATATTTGAAAGTGACATATGCTACTCTAGGCAAGGGGAATTCTATGCAATTTACGATAAAGTAATTATACTATCATTCAAATGAGATGTGTAATATGACCCATCAATAAAATATATTTATATATATGCAACAAAAACTTTATGAGGGTTCTCGCTCTGATTTTTTGATTTCTCCATCTTAGAATTCTCTGAGAATTATTTCATAGGTGTCGTACATTTCATTTTCCTTCAAGTCATTTGATTGCATTATAACTTAAGATATATTCTCAGAGAAGATCTTACTCATTACTGTTCGTAGAGAGTAACTTATGGAATTATTTTCAGTTAAAATTCCCATACGGCATACCTTAATGAATAATATCTGAAGGTCTGTTCTATATATATATATATAATATATATATTTCAAATTGCTGCTCACTTTGATTAAATTGGTTAGGCCCAGAATTGTTTTATTTGTAATTTTTGCTTTTATCTGTTTATCAATTTTATTTATTTATTTTACGTTAAAATATTTCCCAGTAGGCTAAAACTTTTAGACGATACTTTCTGATTGGAGCTACAAACCCCACAGTCAGCAGTTTGTATCCACCACTCAATCCCAGTGGGAAAGATGGAGAGAGACCTCTGTCCCTCTGAAGATTTACAGTCTGGGAAAAAGAGGGAAGTCCTGCTCTGTTCTACAAGATCACTATGAGTCTGAATCAACTTGAGGGCTGTGAGTTTGTAGGAGGGATTTATTTATTTATTTATTTATTTGCTTTGGTTATTTTAACCACAATTCATCCTGTTCCAGCTTTATCCTATTTCTTTTTTGCTATTCCAACAAGTAATTGCAGATCAGATCATTATGAACCATAAAATTTTCATTAGCTGATTTAGCTTATTGCACTGTGAAGCACAGGGTCAGCAGTTCAAACTCACCAACCCTTCATGAAAGAAAAATGAGGCTTTCTGCTCCCATGAAGATTTACAACCTATCCCATGTTCAGCCTTCATTCTGGTTTCAGTAATTGCTCTCAGTTACCTTGGCCTTGGTCACTCCCTGCGACGGATGAACCCCTCAGGACCAGCGGAGGGAGTGGCGACACTGGGAGGCAAGGGGGTGTAGAAAGAGAGAACCGGTCTTGGGGATGTATGGGAACCTCCTCTCTGGGAGATGGGCAAAGGAAGGTGGTTGAGGGGAGACGCCGGGCAGTGTAAGGTAAGATAAAATAATTATTTATAAACTATTAAGGGTTCAGGGGAAAGGGGGGCGTGACCAAGCCCGCCTCCTCACGTGACCACGCTCACCTGGGCACGTGACCTGACAAAGAGCGCACGTTACCACGCCCACCCGTGCACGTGACCGCGACCACCCGTGCACGTGACCATGCCTCCTGTGCACGTGACCCGCATACGAGCACACGTGACCACGCATACCAGCGCACGTGACCATGCCCACCTGTGCACGGGACCAAACCCACCCGCCCAAGCACGTGACCAAACTCACCAAAGCACGTGACCACTCGCACCACTCCACGTGACCAGGCTCACCCGCGCACGTGACCACGCCCACCTGCGCGCGTGATCACAGGCGCCTGCGCACGTGACTACCCCAAACTGTGCATGTTACTGCGGGCACTTGCGCACGTGCCCATGCCACCCGTGCACGTTACTTGGCTGTACCGTGCACGTGACCACGCCCGCCTGCACACGTGACCCGCCAACCAGCACACGTGACCACGCCCACCTGCGTGCATGACCACGGGCGCCTGTGCACGTGACCACCCCAAACTGTGCTCGTGACTACGGGCACTTGCGCACGTGACCATGCCCAGCTGCGCTCCGGACCATGCCAATATCCGCACGTGACCACGCCCACCTGTTCACGTCACCAGACCCACCTGCGCACATGACCACACCTACCGGTGCGCATGACCACGCCTACCTACGTACGTGACCACGCCAACCTCCGCCCCTGACCACGCCCGCCTGCACACGTGACCAAGCCAACCAGTGCACGTGACCACGCCAATGTATTCACATTAATTTCATTATCACTATGTTCATGCCACTCTATAAAATAATTCTAAAGATTAGTTAGCAATATTATTATTCATATTTTTCTGAACAATACATGGGACATTAACTTAGCAAAGCCTAGAGACTAATAACTTCATAGCTTTTTTAAAAAAACTTATTCTCTCTTCTTTAGATGTCTACATCTTCTTATTAGTATCTTACTTCCCAGTACGAGTACAAATGCACATAATCTCATGTCAACTTGAAGATTTATCAAAGTACAGGGTGCAGTGTAGCCTTTCAATTATGCCTAATGGTATCTTCTTGTGTACGTGGCCTCCTGCTACGGCGAGTTCTGGGAACCTCCTCCTCTCGCTCTCTGGCTTCGGCTTCCTGTTGCCTGACTCTGCTGGCTTCAAGACCACTGGAGATGTGCACCCGGCCATTCGATGCACAAGACTTTGCATCCACCCACCTGCGACATTCCTGCATTCAGCGACAGTGCATGTGGCTTCATGCATCTGGAGAAGAACGTATGGACTAGTATCAGATTTATGGACTTCAGTTGGACTGGGTTGGGATGATTTCCTGATTCACAGTTACTTCTTGATAGAAAGCTTTTTCTTGCATCTATATGAATGTCACTGGATTTGTTTCTCTAGTCAACCTGGCCTTACACAATATGGTACCTAGGGAGTGGTATACTAGAGAAACAAATCATGAAGGCGGAGAGAGGATGTTTGCCTGACCTCTGCTTTCTGATAGTCTTTTCTCTTTGACACCCTCCGTTGTCCCGCTTCCGAATGCTCTATCCGACAGCCAAGTGCCATCCACTGCACTTCCGGTGGATATTATGATGAAATGATCCCTGCAGGAACAGGAAGAAGACAGACAAGTTTGGTGCCCAGTTATCACCACCTATCACCACTTCCTGACCGGACCTATGTATGGGCAGGAAGTAGAGGAGGGTTAGGACCAAACAACCAACCAAACAACCGCCCCTGTAGGTTTCTGAGTGGGCACAACAAGAAGGAAGGACTGACTGGTCTGTGCCAAGAAATTTGGAAAAAAACTACCTACTCATTTGGCCATCCACTGGAATAGAGCTGTACATATACATGTCCACTCCAAGAAGGGTATTCTTGTAGAATGTTCAAATTATTGAAAAACATTATTCTAGTTTATTTATTTTTTTACTAATTGGGATTTGGTGCAGATGTGTATTTCATATCATTCCACATATCAATTATGGAGAGTAGAATTGTAGAATTGCTACCACAGACAGTTCCCAAACAATCTTTCTACACTGACTCCTTGATATCTTTTTTACCCATGACCACTACTGTATCCCTGTCCCCATGGACCCCTAATTCTACTTTCTGTCCCTATAGGTCCATCAATACTGGGTTTCATTGAAGAACATTATTAATAGCCCATGCAAATAAAAGTGTGCTGGCTGTAATACAAAAAAAAACAGTTGTAGTGGTACTGAAAGGGAACTGCCTGACCTTCAAATTGGATTTGTCAAAGGGTACAAAACAAGGGATATCATTAATTATGTCAGATGGATCTTGGCTGCAGGCAAGAACACGAGAAAGATGTCTACCTGTTTTTTTTATTGACTATACAAAGGCATTTATCTTTATGGGTCATAATAGCCTATGGATAACATTGCCAAAAATGGGAATGCCAGAACATACAGTTGTGTTCATCTGGAAACTCCCCATAGAACAAGAGGCAGTCAGCCAATCACACAGTTTACAGTCACATGGCTTACAGTCAGGGGAGGTGCTTGCTAAGGCGATGTCCCTGCACATATTCACTCTGTACATTAACAGATCATCTGAGAAGAGGGACTCTGTGAAGGAGAACGCAGCGTCGGGATTAGAGGGTGATTCATCAATAACCTGCAGCATGCAGGTGCCACAGCCGTGGCTGATTGTGGAAAGTCACAAGGACATGGAGCGCTGACTGAAGAAGATAAGGCTGCAGCCTTCACTCAGGATGGGTTGCATCTCAAAAAATCTTCATAACTGGACACCTTTCGGCAGCAACACGATTAACAGAGAAAATGTGAACCTGAAGGATTTCAGCTTGCTGGTGTCCACAGTTCCCTCTCATGGAAGCAGAAGTCAAGAAAGCAGATGATGGATTGCATGGGCAAACCTGCTGCCAAATACCTCTTTAAAATCAAAGATGTTATTTTGAGGACTGATGTGCACCTGACCCAATTCATGTAATTTTCTATTGATTTACATGATAACAGAAGACAAATGAAGAATTAATTTCTCTGGATTGAGGTATTGACATGTCATACCAACTGCATGGACTCTCAGAAGTTTGAACAAGAGGAAAAAGAATATCCAGAAAGCTCCTTGGAAGAGGGAATGGTGGTATTCCATCTTACATACTTTGAATGTTGCATCAGAAGGGGCCAGTTTCTGATGAAAGACGTTATGCCCAGTAAAGAAGAGGGTCATCCAAAAAGAAGGGTTGATCAACAAAATGGACTGAGTGACATATTGGCCGCTGTAGTGGGCTCAGCCACAGCCACAGGTGTGAGGAAGGCACAGGACTTGGCATGGCTCACCCACGCACGTGACCGCCCAATTACGTGACCAAACTCACACGCGCACATGACCACTCGCACCACTCCACGTGACCAGTCTCACCTGCGCACGTCACCATGCCCACCTGAGCCCGTGACCCGCCAACCAGCGCACGTGACCACGCCCGCTTGCGCACATGACCCGCCCACCAGCTCACGTGACAACGCCCGCCTGAGAATGTGACCCTCCAACAAGCGCACGTGACCACGCCCACCTGATCACGTGACCAGCTAACCAGCGCACATGACCACGCCCGCCTGAGCAAATGACCCGCCAACCAGCGCACGTGACCACGCCCACCTGCGCACGTGACCACGCCCACCTGTGCACGTGACTGGGGCACTTGCGAAGGTGACCACGCCCACCCATGCACGTGACCACGCCCGCCTATGCTCGTGACCCGCTAACCAGTGCCCGTAACCACACCCACCTGCGCACGTGGCCCACCAACCAGCACACGTAACCACATCGCCTGGGCACGTGACCACGCCTACCTGCGCACGTCACCGCGCCGAACAGAGCACGTGACGGCGGGCACTTCCCTGCGTGACCACGCCCACCTGTGCACGTGACCCGCCAACCAGTGCACGGCTCCAAGCCCGCCTATGCACATGACCCGCCAACCAGCACACGCGACCACGCCCACTTGCGCACTTGACCCTCCAACCAGAGCACGTAACCACGCCCACCTGCGCACGTGACCTGCCAACCAGCACACGTCTACACACCCGCCTTTGCACGTGACCCGCCAACCAGCACACGTGACCACGCTCAATTGCGCACGTGACCCGCCAACCAGAGCACGTGAGCACGCCCACCTGCGCACGTGACCCGCCAACCAGAGCACGTGACCACGCCCACATGCGCACGTGACCACGGGCACCTGAGCCCGTGACCACACAAACTGAGCACGTGACTAAGGGCACTTGCACACGTGACCACGCCCACCCACGCACGTGACAATGCCAATCTCCTCCCGTGACCACGCCCAATGGCTCACGTGACCAAACCCACCTGCGCACGTGACCACACCCACCGGTGCGCGTGACAAAGCGTACCTACACACGTGACCACGCCAACCTCCGCACGTGACCACGCCTGACAGCACACATGACCAGGCCCGCCCGCGCACGGGACCAAGCCCACCTGCGAACGTGACCAAGACAACCAGGGCACGTGACCACGCCAATGTAATTAACATTAATTTCATTATCACTATGTCATGCCACTCTATTACATTAGTTAGCAATATTATTATTCATATTTTTCTGAACATTACATGGGAAATTAACTTAGCAAAGCCTAGAAACTAATAACTTCATAGCTGTTTTTTTTAAACTTACTCTGTCTTCTTTAGATGTCTACCTCATCTTATTAGCATCTTACTTCCCAGTACGAATACAAATGCACATAACCTCATGTCAACTTGGAGATTTATCAAAGTACAGGGTGGAGCATAGCCTTCCAATTATGCCTAATGGTATCTCCTTGTGTTATGTGCATGGCTTCTTACTACGGACAGTTCTGGGAACCTCCTCCTCTCTCTCTCTGGCTTCAGCTTCCTGTTGCCTGACCCTGATGGCTGCAAGACCTCTGGAGATGTGCGCACAGCCATTAGATCCACAAGACGTTGCACCCACCAACCTGCGACATTCCTGCATTCAGCGACAGTGCATGTGGCTTCATGAGTCTGGGAAGAACTAGTATTAGACTTATGGACTAGTATTAGACTTATGGACTTCAGTTGGACTGGGTTGGGATGTTTTCCTGATTCACAATTACTTCTTGATAGAAAGCTTTTCCTTCCACATATATGAATCTCACTGCATTTGTTTCTCTAGTCAACCTGGCCTTACACCATATGGTACCTAGGGAGTGGAATACTAGAGAAACAAATCATGAAGGCGGAGAGAGGATGCTTGCCTGACCTCTGCTTTCTGATAGTCTCTTCTCTTTGACTAGTTGGAGGTCAAATATAGTCATGTATCTTACTTGTTCTCTTCAGGAGAAGGACATGGGAAGTGAAGGTTCTGATGCCCAGTAGTTGTATTTGGTTATTTCTGTCTGAAACTTTGTAAAAGTGAATGTGACGGGTGTAAATTTTGAGTGCGTGGGGGCAAAAATACCCTTCGAACGTCTCTGAGGCCATGCTGGTTAGTCAAACTGGGTGACCAAAGGCCTGGTCCTAGCTTGATGCCACCAGAGGCCTAAGACCATAATGCATGTGAATGGGACCGTTTAGATCAGAAAGGATTCAATTGGAATGTTTTCAGAATGTGTTTACAATCTGACTGTATTAGGATTACATCGGTCTTTTCTATCTATTTTTATTGCTATAACGCATCATAGAAATGATTCGTGGGAAATATGAATAGAGCATCTGGCCACTGACACCTGTGGACCTCGTTCACAGGGAGTAGAGTTGCAAACAAGAGCAGATTGCCTGGTCTCAAGTTGAAAGAGCTGTGGGAACCTGAGCCTATGACATGACTTAGCACAAGGGGGCTAAGGTGGGTGAGTATTTGTGACAGGGACTCTCGGTCAAAAGTCAAGACAGCCCATAGGCACCTGAGTGAGGCCAAGTGAGGTGGCCCACAACGAGTCGACCAAATGAAGAAAAGATTTTGGAGCTTGTGAATCGGTGCATCTTCCTGCTGACTTTAGGGTTGGCCTGTCCTGCTTTCACTTTGACAATGGATGCAGACACGCAGGTGCCAACTAGAATGAGATTCTTCACATCAATGAAAATGCTTGTATCCTCAGAGTACTGGCTTGCTAGAAGGGGCAGTAGAGACATTGGACACCCGAAAAGGCATGAAGACGGTGGCTTACCAACGTGGATGGGTGGGGGGAAATGTTGATAGGATGATAGAATGATGATGTAGGTGTTCCTATAATTGCAATGTTAGGCATAGAATATTTTTGTTTTGTTTACTTATAGAATTTAAATGGTCTACTTCTAGTATTTAAATTGTTTTGTTTACTTACAGTATGTCAATGACGCTGGCACATTTTGAGTAGTATGCATTTTAATTTGATAATGTTAGATGCAACCATGATTTTATGATTGTTTTGTTTTAAAATTGTCTATGGTTAAAGAGTTGTGGAAAGGTGTTAAGTTCATCAGGGGTGGTCTGTGCTAGTTACATAAGTTCGTGTCAACTTGAAGATTTCTAAAAGGACAGGAGGGGAGTCTAGCTTGTCAATCGGGTCACAGCATGGTGGTACCTCATTGTGGGCATGGCCTTGTCATCAGGAAGGCCCTGGGAACCTCTTCCTATCTCTCTGCCTTCATTCCTGCCGCCTGACCCCGATGGCTGCAAGAGCTCCGGTGATGTGTACACAACATCGGATCCACACGACTTTGCACCCACTGGCCTGTGATATTCCTGCATCCGGCATTGTTTCACGTGGCTTTGTGAGTCTAAAGAGCAACTTATGGACTCGTGTAGGACTTAGGAACTTGATTTTGCCTGGGCTGGGATGTTTTCTTGAAATATAATGCTTCTCGATAGAAAGCTCCTTCTTATACACACGAGTGTTGCTGGGTTTTTTTCTCTAGTCAACCTGGCCTAGCACACTCACTTTCATCTTTTTTTTGTAGAGCTACTTAACTTTTCAGATTTATTCTGCTTAGCCTTATATATTATTCCCAAAATATATCAATTTAATGTATTTCAGGCTCAAAAGGATATAGTTCTTTCAAGGGAACATTTGTAAAACAATATCCCTACCTTGCTTTATCTGTTTAGTGGAAAAAAGTTTAAGCTGTGCACTCTGCATGTGTCTACCCAAAATCACTTTACAAGGCTCTCTGTGAATTTGACGATGACTTGACCCAGGAAAGGATTATTTGAAAATGACATATGCTACTCTAGGCAAGGGGAATTAGATGCAATTTGTGATAAAGTAATTATACTATCATACAAATGAGATGTGTAATATGACACATCCATAAAATATATTTATATATATGCAACAAAAATGTTCTGATAGTTCTCGCTCCGATTTTTGGATTTCTCCATCTTAGAATTCTCTGAGAATTATTTCCAGGTGACATACATTTCATTTTCCTTCAAGTCACTTGATTGCATTATAACTTAAGTTATATTCTCAGAGAAGATCTTACTTATTACTGTGCATAGAAAGTAACTTATGATATGTATATGTATATATATACCATATTAAATGAAGGGGGATGTGCTGAGTGGAGGCCCAAGGCCCAAGTGTTGGCCAATGGAGATCCCCTCATAGATGGGTTTAGGAGAGGAGATGGGTTAATTAGGGTGCGAGGTAGTACCGATGAAGAACACAGCTTTCCCCCAGATCCTGGATGCTTCCTCCCCCCAACTACCATGATCCGAATTCTACCTTGCAGGCCTGGATAGGACAGAGGCTGTACACTGGTACATATGAGGGCTGGAGGTACAGGGAATCCAGGGTGGATGATACCTTCAGGACCAAGGGTGTGAGGGACGATGCTGGGAGAGTGGAGGGTGAGTGGGTTGGAAGGGGGGAACTGATTACAAGGATCCACATGTGACCTCTTCCCTGGGAGAGGGACAGCAGAGAAGGGGGGAAGGGAGACTCCGGATAGGTCAAGATATGACAAAATAACGATGTATAAATTACCAAGGGCACATGAGGGAGGGGGGTAAGGGGAGGGAGGGGGAAAAAAGAGGACCTGATGCAAGGGGCTTAAGTGGAGAGCAAATGCCTTGAGAATGATTGGGGCAAGGAATGTATGGATGTGCTTTATACAATTGATGTATGTATATGTATGAACTGTGATAAGAGTTGTATGAGCCCCAATAAATTGTTTAAAAAAAAAGAATGTAACTTATGGAATTATTTTCAGTTAAAATTCCCATACGGCATACCTTAATGAATAATATCTGAAGGTCTTTTCCTTATATGTATTTCAAATTGCTGCTCACTTTGATTAAATTGGTAAGCCCCAGTCTTGTTTTATTTGTAATATTTCCTTTTATCTGTTTATCAAGGTTATTTATTTATTTTACGTTAAAATATTTTCCAGGTAGGCTAAAAGTTTTAGACAATACTTTCTGATTGGAGCTACAAACCCCACAGTCAGCACTTTGAATCCACCACTCAATCCCAGTGGGAAAGATGGAGAGAGACCTCTGTCCCTCTGAAGATTTACAGTCTGGGAAAATGAGGGAGGTCCTGCTCTGTTCTATAAGATCGCAATGAGTCTGAATCAACTTGATGGCTGTGAGTTTGTAGGAGGGATTTTTTTTTGTTGCTTTGCTTTGGTTATTTTAACCACAATTCATCCTGTTCCAGCTTTATCCTATTTTTTTTTGCTCTTCCAACAAGTAATTGCAGATCAGATCATTATGAACCATAAAATTTTCACTAGCTGATTTAGCATATTGCACTGTGAAGCACAGGGTCAGCAGTTGAAACTCACCAACCCTTCATGAAAGAAAAATGAGGCTTTCTGCTCCCATTAAGAGTTACAACCTATCCCATGTTCAGCCTTCATTCTGGTTTCAGTAATTGCTCTCAGTTACCTTGGCCTTGGTCACTCCCTACGACGGATGAAACCCTCAGGACCAGCGGTGGGAGTGGCGACACCGAGAGGTAAGGTGGTGTAGAAAGAGAGAACCGATCTTGGGGATCTATGGGGAACCTCCTCGCTGGGAGATGGGCAAAGGGAAGGTGGGTGAGGGGAGACGGCGGGCACTGTAAGATAAGAGAAAATAATTATTTATAAACTATTAAGTGTTCAGGGAAAAGGGGGGCGTGACCAGGCCCGCCTGCTCACGTGACCACCCCCACATCCACAGGTGACCGTGCCCGCCTGCGCATGTGACCACGCCGACCTATGCACCTGACCGCGCCCACCCGTGCACGTGACCATGCCCACCTGCGCATGTGACCCGCCAACCAGCGCACGTGACCACGCCCACCCCCGCACGGACCGCCCTTACCAGCGCACGTGACTCCGCGCACCTGCGCACGTGACCAAGCTCATCCGTGCACGTGACCATGACTATCCCCGTAAGTGACCACGGCCACCTGTGCACGTAACAGCGCCCAGCTGGGCACGTGACATCGCCAAACTGCTCACGTGACTACTGGCCCGACTGGGCGTGACCACGTCCACCTGCGCACGTGGCCCGCCAACCAGCGCACATGACCACACCCACCTGCACACGTGACCCACCAACCAGCGCACATGACCACATCCGCTTGCGCACGTGACTCGCCAACCAGCTCACGTGGCCAAGCTCACCTGAGCACGTTAACCGCCAACCAGCGCACGTGACCATGCCCACCTGTGCACGTGATCCGCCAACCAGCGCACATGACCATGCCCACCTGCACACGTGACCCGCCAACCAGAGCAAGTCTCCACGCCCGCCTGGGCAAGTGACCCGCCAACCAGCTCCCGTGACCACGCCCACTTGCGCACGTGACTACGGGCACATGCGCATGTGACCGGCCAACCAGCGCACGTGACCACGCCCACCTATGCACGTGACCCGCCAACCAGCACACGTGACCACGCCCGCCTGGGCACGTGACCACACCCACCTGCACTCGTGACCGCGCCGAGCTGCGCACGTGACTGTGGGCACTTGCCTGCGTGACCACGCCCACCTGCGCACGTGACCCGCCAACCAGCGCACGTCTCCACACCCTCCTATTCACGTGACCCGCCAACCAGCGCAGGTGACCAAGCCCGCGTGTGCAGGTAACACGCCAACCAGCGCACGTGAGCACGACCACCTGCGCACGTGACCCGCCTACCAGGTCACGTGACCACGCCCACCTGAGCACGTTACCCACCAACCAGCGCATGTGACCATGCCCTCCTGGGCACGTGACCCGCCAACCAGCGCATGTGACCACGCTCACCTGTGCACGTAACCGCACCCAGCTGGGCACGAGACCGAGCCAAATTGCTCACGTGACTGCTGGCCCGACTGTGCGTGTCCACGCCCACCTGCCCACGTGACCCGCCAACCAGCGCACGTAACCACGCCCGCTTGCTCACGTGACTCGCCAACCAGCTCACGTGGCCACACCCACCTGAGCACGTTAACTGCCAACCAGTGAACGTGACCATGCCAGCCTGGGCACGTGACCATGCTTACCTGCGCACGTGATCAGCCAACCAGCGCACATGACATCGCCCGCTTGCGCATGTGACCCGCCAACCAGCTCACGTGACCACGCCCACCTGCACACGTGACTGCGCCGAACAGCGCACATGACTGCGGGCACATGCGCATGTGACCCGCCAACCAGAGCACATGACCACGCCCGCTTATGCATGTGACCGCGCCAAACTGCTCATGTGACTGCTGGCCCGACTGCGTGGGACCACGCCCACCTGCGCACTTGACCCGCCAACCAGCGCACGTGACCACGCGCTTGCGCACGTGACTCGCCAACCATCTCACGTGGCCATGCCCACCTGAGCACGTTAATCGCCAACCAGCGCACGTGACCATGCCTGCCTGGGCACCTGACCCGCCAACCAGCGCACGTGACCATGCCCACCTGCGCACGTGACCCGCAAACCAACGCACGTGACCACGCCCACTTGCGCACGTAACCGGCCAACCAGCTCACGTGACCACGCCCACCTGTGCATGTGACCGCGCCAAACAGCGCACATGACTGCGGGCACATGCGCATATGACCCACCAACCAGCGCACATGACCAAGCCCTCCTATGCTCGTGACACGCTTACTGGCCCACGTGACCTCGCCCGCCTGCGCACGTGACACGCCAACCAGCACACGTGACCACGCCCGCCTGGGCACGTGACCACGCCCACCTGTACTGGTGACCGTGCCGAACTGCGCACGTGACTGCGGGCACTTGCCTGCGTGACCACACCCACCTACGCACGTGACCCGCAAACCAGCGCAAGTCTCCACGCCCGCCTATGCACGTGACCCGCCAACCAGCGCACGGGACCACGACCACCTGCGCACGTGACCAGCCAACCAGCGCACGTGACCACGCCCGCTTGCGCACGTGACCCGCCTAACAGCTCAAGTGACCACGCCCACCTGAGCACATTACCCGCCAACCAGAGCACGTGACCATGCACCCCTGGGCACGTGACCCGCCAACCAGCGCATGTGACCACGCCCACCTGTGCACGTAACCTCAACCAGCTGGGCACGTGACCGTGAATAACTGCTCACGTGACTGCTGGCCCGACTGGGCATTACCACACCCACCTGTGCACGTGACCCGCCAAACAGCGCACGTGACCACGCCCACATGCGCACGTGACTCGCCAACCAGCTCACGTGACCATGCCCGCTTGCGCTCATGACCAGCCAACCAGCTCACGTGACCACGCCCACCTGCGCACTTGACCCGCCAACTGGCGCACGTGACCTCGCCCGCCTGCGCACATGACATGCCAACCAGCACACGTGACCACGCCCGCCTGGTCACGTGACCACGCCCACCTGCATTCGTGACGGCACCGAACTGCGCACGTGACTGAGGGCACTTGCCTGCGTGACCACGCCCATCTGCGCACGTAACCCGCCAACCAGCGCACGTCTCCACGCCCGCCTAGGCAAGTGACCCGCCAACCAGCGCACGTGACCACACCCACCTGCGAACGTGACCCGCCAACCAGCGCACGCGACCACGCCCACTCGCGCGCGTGACCACGCCCACCTGAGCACGTGACCCGTCAACCAGCGCACGTGACCCGCCAACCAGAGCACGTGGCCACGTGCGCCTGTGCACGTGACCACGCCCACCTGCACACGTGACTGCGGGCACTTCCACACGTAACCCGCCAACCAGCTCACGTGACCACGCCCGCCTATGCACGTGACCCGCTAACCAGCGCCTGTGACCACGCCCACCTGCGGACTAGATACGCCAACCAGCACACGTGACCACGCTCGCCTGGGCACGTGACCACGCCCACCTGCACATGTGACGGCACCGAACTGCTCACGTGACTGCGGGCACTTGCCTGCGTGAACACGCCAAACTGCGCACGTGACCCGCCAACCAGCGCACGTCTCCACGCCCGCCTATGCACGTGACCCGCCAACCAGCGCACGTGACCACGTCCACTTGCGCACGTGACCCGCCAACCAGAGCACGTGACCACCCCCACCTGCGCACATGACCACGGGCACCTGCGCCCGTGACCACACCAAACTGAGCACGTGACTACGGGCACTTGTGCACGTGACCACGCCCACCCACGCACGTGACCATGCCAATCTCCTCACGTGACCACGCCCAACGGCTCGCGTGACCAAACCCACCTGCGCACCTGATCACACCTACCGGTGCGCGTGACAAAGCCTACCTCCGCACGTGACCATGCCCGACCGTGCACGTGACCAGGCCTGCCCGCGCACGGGACCACGCCCACCTGCGCATGTGACCAAGCCAACCAAGGCACGTGACCACGCCAATGTAATTAACATTAATTTCATTATCAGTATGTTCATGCCACTCTATAAAATAATTCTATACATTAGTTAGCAATATTATTATTCATATTTTTCTGAACATTACATGGGAAATTAACTTATCAAAGCCTAGAAACGAATAACTTCATAGCTGTTTTTTTTTAAACTTACTCTGTCTTCTTTAGATGTCTACATCATCTTATTAGCATCTTACTTCCCAGTATGAACACAAATGCACATCATCTCATGTCAACTTAAAGATTTATCAAAGTACAGGGTGGAGTGCAGCCTTCCAATTATGCCTAATGGTATCTCCTTGTGTTATGTGCATGGCTTCCTACTACCGAGAGTTCTGGGAACCTCCTCCTCTCTCTCTGGCTTCAGCTTCCTGTTGCCTGACCCTGATGGCTGCAAGACCTCTGGAGATGTGCGCACAGCCATTAGATCCACAAGACGTTGCACCCACCAACCTGCGACATTCCTGCATTCAGCGACAGTGCATGTGGCTTCATGAGTCTGGGAAGAACTAGTATTAGACTTATGGACTAGTATTAGACTTATGGACTTCAGTTGGACTGGGTTGGGATGTTTTCCTGATTCACAATTACTTCTTGATAGAAAGCTTTTCCTTCCACATATATGAATCTCACTGCATTTGTTTCTCTAGTCAACCTGGCCTTACACCATATGGTACCTAGGGAGTGGAATACTAGAGAAACAAATCATGAAGGCGGAGAGAGGATACTTGCCTGACCTCTGCTTTCTGATAGTCTTTTCTCTTTGACTAGTTGGAGGTCAAATATAGTCATGTATCTTACTTGTTCTCTTCAGGAGAAGGACATGGGAAGTGAAGGTTCTGATGCCCAGAAGTTGTATTTGGTTATTTCTGCCTGAAACTTTGTAAAAATGAATGTGACTGGTGTAAATTTTGAGTGCCTGGGGGCAAAAATACCCTTCGAACGTCTCTGAGGCCATGCTGGTTAGTCAAACTGGGTGACCAAAGGCCTGGTCCTAGCTTGGTGCCACCAGAGGCCTAAGACCATAATGCATGTGAATGGGACCGTTTAGATCAGAAAGGATTCAATTGGAATGTTTTCAGAATGTGTTTACTATCTGACTGTATTAGGATTACATCGATCTTTTCTATCTATTTTTATTGCTATAACACATCATAGAAATGATTCGTGTGAAATATGAATAGCGCATCTGGCCACGGACACCTGTGGACCTCGTTCACAGGGAGTGGAGTTGCAAACAAGAGCAGATTGCCTGGTCTCAAGTTGAAAGAGCTGTGGGAACCTGAGCCTATGACATGATTTAGCACAAGGGGCTAAGGTGGGTGAGTATTTGTGACAGGGACTCTCGGTCAAAAGTCAAGACAGCCCATGGGCACCTGAGTGAGGCCAAGTGAGGTGGCCCACAACGAGTCCACCAAATGAAGAAAAGATTTTGGAGCTTGTGAATCGGTGCATCTTCCTGCTGACTTTAGGGATGGCCTGTCCTGCTTTCACTTTGACGATGGATGCAGACACGCAGGTGCCAACTAGAATGAGATTCTTCACATCAACGAAAATGCTTGTATCCTCAGAGTACTGGCTTGCTAGAAGGGGCAGTAGAGACACTGGACACCCGGAATGTGGAAGATAAAGGCATGAAGACGGTGGCTTACCAACGTGGATGGGTGGGGGGAAATGTTGATAGGATGATAGAATGATGATGTAGGTGTTCCCATAATTGCAATGTTAGGCATAGAATATTTTTGTTTTGTTTACTTATAGAATTTAAATGGTCTACTTCTAGTATTTAAAGTGTTTTGTTTACTTATAGTATGTCAATGAGGCTGGCACATTTTGAGTAGTATGCATTTTAGTTTGATACTGTTAGATGCAACCATGATTTTATAATTGTTTTGTTTTAAAATTGTCTATGGTTAAAGAGTTGTGGAAAGGTGTTAAGTTCATCAGGGGTGGTCTGTGCTAGTTACATAAGTTCCTGTCAACTTGAAGATTTCTAAAAGGACAGGAGGGGAGTCTAGCTTGTCAATCGGGTCACAGCATGGTGGTACCTCCTTGTGGGCATGGCCTTGTCATCAGGAAGGCCCTGGGAACCTCTTCCTATCTCTCTGCCTTCATTCCTGCCGCCTGACCCCGATGGCTGCAAGAGCTCCGGTGATGTGTACACAGCCATCGGATCCACATGACTTTGCACCCACTGGCCTGTGATCTTCCTGCATCCGGCATTGTTTCATGTGGCTTTGTGAGTCTAAAGAGGAACTTATGGAGTCGTGTAGGACTTAGGAACTTGAGTTTGCCTGGGCTGGGATGTTTTCTTGATATATAATGCTTCTCGATAGAAAGCTCCTTCTTATACACACATGAGTGTTGCTGTGTTTTTTTTCTCTAGTCAACCTGGCCAAGCACACTCACTTTCATCTTTTTTTTGTAGAGCTACTTAACTTTTCAGATTTATTCTGCTTAGCCTTATATATTATTCCCAAAATATATCAATTTAATGTTTTTCAGGCTCAAAAAGATATACTTCTTTCAAGGAAACATTTGTAAAACAATATCCCTACCTTGCTTTATCTGTTTAGTGAAAACAAGTTTAAGCTGTGCACTCTCCATGTGTCTACCCAAAATCACTTTTCAAGGCTCTCTGTGAATTTGACGATGACTTGACCCAGGAAGGGATTATTTGAAAATGACATATGCTACTCTAGGCAAGGGGAATTAGCTGCAACTTGTGATAAAGTAATTATACTATCATACAAATGAGATGTGCAATATGACCCATCAATAAAATATATTTATATATATTCAACAAAAATGTTCTGAAGGTTCTCGCTCTGATTTTTGGATTTCTCCATCTTAGAATTCTCTGAGAATTATTTCCAGGTGACATACATTTCATTTTCCTTCAAGTCACTTGATTGCATTATAACTTAAGTTATATTCTCAGAGAAGATCTTACTTATTACTGTGCATAGAAAGTAACTTATGATATGAATATGTATATATATACCATATTAAATGAAGGGGGATGTGCCGAGTGGAGACCCAAGGCCCAAGTGTTGGCCAATGGAGATCCCCTCATAGAGGGGTTTAGCAGAGGAGATGGGTTAATTAGGGTGCGAGGTAGTACCGATGAAGAACACAGCTTTCCCCCAGATCCTGGATGCTTCCTCCCCCCAACTACCATGATCCGAATTCTACCTTGCAGGCCTGGATAGGACAGAGGCTGTACACTGGTACATATGAGGGCTGGAGGTACAGGGAATCCAGGGTGGATGATACCTTCAGGACCAAGGGTGTGAGGGACGATGCTGGGAGAGTGTAGGGTGAGTGGGTTGGAAGGGGGGATCTGATTACAAGGATCCACATGTGACCTCTTCCCTGGGAGAGGGACAGCAGAGAAGGGGGGAAGGGAGACTCCGGATAGGGCAAGATATGACAAAATAACGATGTATAAATTACCAAGGGCACACGAGGGAGGGGGGCAAGGGGAGGGAGGTGAAAAAAAGAGGACCTGATGCAAGGGGCTTAAGTGGAGAGCAAATGCCTTGAGAATGATTGGGGCAGGGAATGTATGGATGTGCTTTATACAATTGATGCATGTATATGTATGGATGGTGATAAGAGTTGTATGAGTCCCTAATAAAATGTAAAAAAAGAACAGAGGAGAAAAAAATGATTAGGGCAAAGACTGTACAGATGTGCTTTATACAATTGATGTATGTATATGTATGAACTGTGATAAGAATTGTATGAGCCCCAATAAATTAAAAAAAAAAGAAAGTAACTTATGGAATTATTTTCAGTTAAAATTCCCATACGGCATACCTTAATGAATAATATCTGAAGGTCTTTTCCTTATATGTATTTCAAATTGCTGCTCACTTTGATTAAATTGGTGAGCCCCAGTCTTGTTTTATTTGTAATATTTCCTTTTATCTGTTTATCAAGGTTATTTATTTATTTTACGTTAAAATATTTTCCCGGTAGGCTAAAAGTTTTAGACAATACTTTCTGATTGGACCTACAAACCCCACAGTCAGCCGTTTGAATCCACCACTCAATCCCAGTGGGAAAGATGGAGAGAGACCTCTGTCCCTCTGAAGATTTACAGTCTGGGAAAACGAGGGAGGTCCTGCTCTGTTCTACAAGATCGCTATGAGTCTGAATCAACTTGATGGCTGTGAGTTTGTAGGAGGGATTTTTTTGGTTGCTTTGCTTTGGTTATTTTAACCACAATTCATCCTGTTCCAGCTTTATCCTATTTCTTTTTTGCTCTTCCAACAAGTAATTGCAGATCAGATCATTATGAACCATAAAATTTTCATTAGCTGATTTAGCATATTGCACTGTGAAGCACAGGGTCAGCAGTTGAAACTCACCAACCCTTCATGAAAGAAAAATGAGGCTTTCTGCTCCCATTAAGAGTTACAACCTATCCCATGTTCAGCCTTCATTCTGGTTTCAGTAATTGCTCTCAGTTACCTTGGCCTTGGTCACTCCCTACGACGGATGAAACCCTCAGGACCAGCGGTGGGAGTGGCGACACCGAGAGGTAAGGTGGTGTAGAAAGAGAGAACCGATCTTGGGGATCTATGGGGAACCTCCTCGCTGGGAGATGGGCAAAGGGAAGGTGGGTGAGGGGAGACGGCGGGCACTGTAAGATAAGAGAAAATAATTATTTATAAACTATTAAGTGTTCAGGGAAAAGGGGGGCGTGACCAGGCCCGCCTGCTCACGTGACCACCCCCACATCCACAGGTGACCGTGCCCGCCTGCGCATGTGACCACGCCGACCTATGCACCTGACCGCGCCCACCCGTGCACGTGACCATGCCCACCTGCGCATGTGACCCGCCAACCAGCGCACGTGACCACGCCCACCCCCGCACGGACCGCCCTTACCAGCGCACGTGACTCCGCGCACCTGCGCACGTGACCAAGCTCATCCGTGCACGTGACCATGACTATCCCCGTAAGTGACCACGGCCACCTGTGCACGTAACAGCGCCCAGCTGGGCACGTGACATCGCCAAACTGCTCACGTGACTACTGGCCCGACTGGGCGTGACCACGTCCACCTGCGCACGTGGCCCGCCAACCAGCGCACATGACCACACCCACCTGCACACGTGACCCACCAACCAGCGCACATGACCACATCCGCTTGCGCACGTGACTCGCCAACCAGCTCACGTGGCCAAGCTCACCTGAGCACGTTAACCGCCAACCAGCGCACGTGACCATGCCCACCTGTGCACGTGATCCGCCAACCAGCGCACATGACCATGCCCACCTGCACACGTGACCCGCCAACCAGAGCAAGTCTCCACGCCCGCCTGGGCAAGTGACCCGCCAACCAGCTCCCGTGACCACGCCCACTTGCGCACGTGACTACGGGCACATGCGCATGTGACCGGCCAACCAGCGCACGTGACCACGCCCACCTATGCACGTGACCCGCCAACCAGCACACGTGACCACGCCCGCCTGGGCACGTGACCACACCCACCTGCACTCGTGACCGCGCCGAGCTGCGCACGTGACTGTGGGCACTTGCCTGCGTGACCACGCCCACCTGCGCACGTGACCCGCCAACCAGCGCACGTCTCCACACCCTCCTATTCACGTGACCCGCCAACCAGCGCAGGTGACCAAGCCCGCGTGTGCAGGTAACACGCCAACCAGCGCACGTGAGCACGACCACCTGCGCACGTGACCCGCCTACCAGGTCACGTGACCACGCCCACCTGAGCACGTTACCCACCAACCAGCGCATGTGACCATGCCCTCCTGGGCACGTGACCCGCCAACCAGCGCATGTGACCACGCTCACCTGTGCACGTAACCGCACCCAGCTGGGCACGAGACCGAGCCAAATTGCTCACGTGACTGCTGGCCCGACTGTGCGTGTCCACGCCCACCTGCCCACGTGACCCGCCAACCAGCGCACGTAACCACGCCCGCTTGCTCACGTGACTCGCCAACCAGCTCACGTGGCCACACCCACCTGAGCACGTTAACTGCCAACCAGTGAACGTGACCATGCCAGCCTGGGCACGTGACCATGCTTACCTGCGCACGTGATCAGCCAACCAGCGCACATGACATCGCCCGCTTGCGCATGTGACCCGCCAACCAGCTCACGTGACCACGCCCACCTGCACACGTGACTGCGCCGAACAGCGCACATGACTGCGGGCACATGCGCATGTGACCCGCCAACCAGAGCACATGACCACGCCCGCTTATGCATGTGACCGCGCCAAACTGCTCATGTGACTGCTGGCCCGACTGCGTGGGACCACGCCCACCTGCGCACTTGACCCGCCAACCAGCGCACGTGACCACGCGCTTGCGCACGTGACTCGCCAACCATCTCACGTGGCCATGCCCACCTGAGCACGTTAATCGCCAACCAGCGCACGTGACCATGCCTGCCTGGGCACCTGACCCGCCAACCAGCGCACGTGACCATGCCCACCTGCGCACGTGACCCGCAAACCAACGCACGTGACCACGCCCACTTGCGCACGTAACCGGCCAACCAGCTAACGTGACCACGCCCACCTGTGCATGTGACCGCGCCAAACAGCGCACATGACTGCGGGCACATGCGCATATGACCCACCAACCAGCGCACATGACCAAGCCCTCCTATGCTCGTGACACGCTTACTGGCCCACGTGACCTCGCCCGCCTGCGCACGTGACACGCCAACCAGCACACGTGACCACGCCCGCCTGGGCACGTGACCACGCCCACCTGTACTGGTGACCGTGCCGAACTGCGCACGTGACTGCGGGCACTTGCCTGCGTGACCACACCCACCTACGCACGTGACCCGCAAACCAGCGCAAGTCTCCACGCCCGCCTATGCACGTGACCCGCCAACCAGCGCACGGGACCACGACCACCTGCGCACGTGACCAGCCAACCAGCGCACGTGACCACGCCCGCTTGCGCACGTGACCCGCCTAACAGCTCAAGTGACCACGCCCACCTGAGCACATTACCCGCCAACCAGAGCACGTGACCATGCACCCCTGGGCACGTGACCCGCCAACCAGCGCATGTGACCACGCCCACCTGTGCACGTAACCTCAACCAGCTGGGCACGTGACCGTGAATAACTGCTCACGTGACTGCTGGCCCGACTGGGCATTACCACACCCACCTGTGCACGTGACCCGCCAAACAGCGCACGTGACCACGCCCACATGCGCACGTGACTCGCCAACCAGCTCACGTGACCATGCCCGCTTGCGCTCATGACCAGCCAACCAGCTCACGTGACCACGCCCACCTGCGCACTTGACCCGCCAACTGGCGCACGTGACCTCGCCCGCCTGCGCACATGACATGCCAACCAGCACACGTGACCACGCCCGCCTGGTCACGTGACCACGCCCACCTGCATTCGTGACGGCACCGAACTGCGCACGTGACTGAGGGCACTTGCCTGCGTGACCACGCCCATCTGCGCACGTAACCCGCCAACCAGCGCACGTCTCCACGCCCGCCTAGGCAAGTGACCCGCCAACCAGCGCACGTGACCACACCCACCTGCGAACGTGACCCGCCAACCAGCGCACGCGACCACGCCCACTCGCGCGCGTGACCACGCCCACCTGAGCACGTGACCCGTCAACCAGCGCACGTGACCCGCCAACCAGAGCACGTGGCCACGTGCGCCTGTGCACGTGACCACGCCCACCTGCACACGTGACTGCGGGCACTTCCACACGTAACCCGCCAACCAGCTCACGTGACCACGCCCGCCTATGCACGTGACCCGCTAACCAGCGCCTGTGACCACGCCCACCTGCGGACTAGATACGCCAACCAGCACACGTGACCACGCTCGCCTGGGCACGTGACCACGCCCACCTGCACATGTGACGGCACCGAACTGCTCACGTGACTGCGGGCACTTGCCTGCGTGAACACGCCAAACTGCGCACGTGACCCGCCAACCAGCGCACGTCTCCACGCCCGCCTATGCACGTGACCCGCCAACCAGCGCACGTGACCACGTCCACTTGCGCACGTGACCCGCCAACCAGAGCACGTGACCACCCCCACCTGCGCACATGACCACGGGCACCTGCGCCCGTGACCACACCAAACTGAGCACGTGACTACGGGCACTTGTGCACGTGACCACGCCCACCCACGCACGTGACCATGCCAATCTCCTCACGTGACCACGCCCAACGGCTCGCGTGACCAAACCCACCTGCGCACCTGATCACACCTACCGGTGCGCGTGACAAAGCCTACCTCCGCACGTGACCATGCCCGACCGTGCACGTGACCAGGCCTGCCCGCGCACGGGACCACGCCCACCTGCGCATGTGACCAAGCCAACCAAGGCACGTGACCACGCCAATGTAATTAACATTAATTTCATTATCAGTATGTTCATGCCACTCTATAAAATAATTCTATACATTAGTTAGCAATATTATTATTCATATTTTTCTGAACATTACATGGGAAATTAACTTATCAAAGCCTAGAAACGAATAACTTCATAGCTGTTTTTTTTTAAACTTACTCTGTCTTCTTTAGATGTCTACATCATCTTATTAGCATCTTACTTCCCAGTATGAACACAAATGCACATCATCTCATGTCAACTTAAAGATTTATCAAAGTACAGGGTGGAGTGCAGCCTTCCAATTATGCCTAATGGTATCTCCTTGTGTTATGTGCATGGCTTCCTACTACCGAGAGTTCTGGGAACCTCCTCCTCTCTCTCTGGCTTCAGCTTCCTGTTGCCTGACCCTGATGGCTGCAAGACCTCTGGAGATGTGCGCACAGCCATTAGATCCACAAGACGTTGCACCCACCAACCTGCGACATTCCTGCATTCAGCGACAGTGCATGTGGCTTCATGAGTCTGGGAAGAACTAGTATTAGACTTATGGACTAGTATTAGACTTATGGACTTCAGTTGGACTGGGTTGGGATGTTTTCCTGATTCACAATTACTTCTTGATAGAAAGCTTTTCCTTCCACATATATGAATCTCACTGCATTTGTTTCTCTAGTCAACCTGGCCTTACACCATATGGTACCTAGGGAGTGGAATACTAGAGAAACAAATCATGAAGGCGGAGAGAGGATACTTGCCTGACCTCTGCTTTCTGATAGTCTTTTCTCTTTGACTAGTTGGAGGTCAAATATAGTCATGTATCTTACTTGTTCTCTTCAGGAGAAGGACATGGGAAGTGAAGGTTCTGATGCCCAGAAGTTGTATTTGGTTATTTCTGCCTGAAACTTTGTAAAAATGAATGTGACTGGTGTAAATTTTGAGTGCCTGGGGGCAAAAATACCCTTCGAACGTCTCTGAGGCCATGCTGGTTAGTCAAACTGGGTGACCAAAGGCCTGGTCCTAGCTTGGTGCCACCAGAGGCCTAAGACCATAATGCATGTGAATGGGACCGTTTAGATCAGAAAGGATTCAATTGGAATGTTTTCAGAATGTGTTTACTATCTGACTGTATTAGGATTACATCGATCTTTTCTATCTATTTTTATTGCTATAACACATCATAGAAATGATTCGTGTGAAATATGAATAGCGCATCTGGCCACGGACACCTGTGGACCTCGTTCACAGGGAGTGGAGTTGCAAACAAGAGCAGATTGCCTGGTCTCAAGTTGAAAGAGCTGTGGGAACCTGAGCCTATGACATGATTTAGCACAAGGGGCTAAGGTGGGTGAGTATTTGTGACAGGGACTCTCGGTCAAAAGTCAAGACAGCCCATGGGCACCTGAGTGAGGCCAAGTGAGGTGGCCCACAACGAGTCCACCAAATGAAGAAAAGATTTTGGAGCTTGTGAATCGGTGCATCTTCCTGCTGACTTTAGGGATGGCCTGTCCTGCTTTCACTTTGACGATGGATGCAGACACGCAGGTGCCAACTAGAATGAGATTCTTCACATCAACGAAAATGCTTGTATCCTCAGAGTACTGGCTTGCTAGAAGGGGCAGTAGAGACACTGGACACCCGGAATGTGGAAGATAAAGGCATGAAGACGGTGGCTTACCAACGTGGATGGGTGGGGGGAAATGTTGATAGGATGATAGAATGATGATGTAGGTGTTCCCATAATTGCAATGTTAGGCATAGAATATTTTTGTTTTGTTTACTTATAGAATTTAAATGGTCTACTTCTAGTATTTAAAGTGTTTTGTTTACTTATAGTATGTCAATGAGGCTGGCACATTTTGAGTAGTATGCATTTTAGTTTGATACTGTTAGATGCAACCATGATTTTATAATTGTTTTGTTTTAAAATTGTCTATGGTTAAAGAGTTGTGGAAAGGTGTTAAGTTCATCAGGGGTGGTCTGTGCTAGTTACATAAGTTCCTGTCAACTTGAAGATTTCTAAAAGGACAGGAGGGGAGTCTAGCTTGTCAATCGGGTCACAGCATGGTGGTACCTCCTTGTGGGCATGGCCTTGTCATCAGGAAGGCCCTGGGAACCTCTTCCTATCTCTCTGCCTTCATTCCTGCCGCCTGACCCCGATGGCTGCAAGAGCTCCGGTGATGTGTACACAGCCATCGGATCCACATGACTTTGCACCCACTGGCCTGTGATCTTCCTGCATCCGGCATTGTTTCATGTGGCTTTGTGAGTCTAAAGAGGAACTTATGGAGTCGTGTAGGACTTAGGAACTTGAGTTTGCCTGGGCTGGGATGTTTTCTTGATATATAATGCTTCTCGATAGAAAGCTCCTTCTTATACACACATGAGTGTTGCTGTGTTTTTTTTCTCTAGTCAACCTGGCCAAGCACACTCACTTTCATCTTTTTTTTGTAGAGCTACTTAACTTTTCAGATTTATTCTGCTTAGCCTTATATATTATTCCCAAAATATATCAATTTAATGTTTTTCAGGCTCAAAAAGATATACTTCTTTCAAGGAAACATTTGTAAAACAATATCCCTACCTTGCTTTATCTGTTTAGTGAAAACAAGTTTAAGCTGTGCACTCTCCATGTGTCTACCCAAAATCACTTTTCAAGGCTCTCTGTGAATTTGACGATGACTTGACCCAGGAAGGGATTATTTGAAAATGACATATGCTACTCTAGGCAAGGGGAATTAGCTGCAACTTGTGATAAAGTAATTATACTATCATACAAATGAGATGTGCAATATGACCCATCAATAAAATATATTTATATATATTCAACAAAAATGTTCTGAAGGTTCTCGCTCTGATTTTTGGATTTCTCCATCTTAGAATTCTCTGAGAATTATTTCCAGGTGACATACATTTCATTTTCCTTCAAGTCACTTGATTGCATTATAACTTAAGTTATATTCTCAGAGAAGATCTTACTTATTACTGTGCATAGAAAGTAACTTATGATATGAATATGTATATATATACCATATTAAATGAAGGGGGATGTGCCGAGTGGAGACCCAAGGCCCAAGTGTTGGCCAATGGAGATCCCCTCATAGAGGGGTTTAGCAGAGGAGATGGGTTAATTAGGGTGCGAGGTAGTACCGATGAAGAACACAGCTTTCCCCCAGATCCTGGATGCTTCCTCCCCCCAACTACCATGATCCGAATTCTACCTTGCAGGCCTGGATAGGACAGAGGCTGTACACTGGTACATATGAGGGCTGGAGGTACAGGGAATCCAGGGTGGATGATACCTTCAGGACCAAGGGTGTGAGGGACGATGCTGGGAGAGTGTAGGGTGAGTGGGTTGGAAGGGGGGATCTGATTACAAGGATCCACATGTGACCTCTTCCCTGGGAGAGGGACAGCAGAGAAGGGGGGAAGGGAGACTCCGGATAGGGCAAGATATGACAAAATAACGATGTATAAATTACCAAGGGCACACGAGGGAGGGGGGCAAGGGGAGGGAGGTGAAAAAAAGAGGACCTGATGCAAGGGGCTTAAGTGGAGAGCAAATGCCTTGAGAATGATTGGGGCAGGGAATGTATGGATGTGCTTTATACAATTGATGCATGTATATGTATGGATGGTGATAAGAGTTGTATGAGTCCCTAATAAAATGTAAAAAAAGAACAGAGGAGAAAAAAATGATTAGGGCAAAGACTGTACAGATGTGCTTTATACAATTGATGTATGTATATGTATGAACTGTGATAAGAATTGTATGAGCCCCAATAAATTAAAAAAAAAAGAAAGTAACTTATGGAATTATTTTCAGTTAAAATTCCCATACGGCATACCTTAATGAATAATATCTGAAGGTCTTTTCCTTATATGTATTTCAAATTGCTGCTCACTTTGATTAAATTGGTGAGCCCCAGTCTTGTTTTATTTGTAATATTTCCTTTTATCTGTTTATCAAGGTTATTTATTTATTTTACGTTAAAATATTTTCCCGGTAGGCTAAAAGTTTTAGACAATACTTTCTGATTGGACCTACAAACCCCACAGTCAGCCGTTTGAATCCACCACTCAATCCCAGTGGGAAAGATGGAGAGAGACCTCTGTCCCTCTGAAGATTTACAGTCTGGGAAAACGAGGGAGGTCCTGCTCTGTTCTACAAGATCGCTATGAGTCTGAATCAACTTGATGGCTGTGAGTTTGTAGGAGGGATTTTTTTGGTTGCTTTGCTTTGGTTATTTTAACCACAATTCATCCTGTTCCAGCTTTATCCTATTTCTTTTTTGCTCTTCCAACAAGTAATTGCAGATCAGATCATTATGAACCATAAAATTTTCATTAGCTGATTTAGCATATTGCACTGTGAAGCACAGGGTCAGCAGTTGAAACTCACCAACCCTTCATGAAAGAAAAATGAGGCTTTCTGCTCCCATTAAGAGTTACAACCTATCCCATGTTCAGCCTTCATTCTGGTTTCAGTAATTGCTCTCAGTTACCTTGGCCTTGGTCACTCCCTACGACGGATGAAACCCTCAGGACCAGCGGTGGGAGTGGCGACACCGAGAGGCAAGGTGGTGTAGAAAGAGAGAACCGATCTTGGGGATCTATGGGGAACCTCCTCGCTGGGAGATGGGCAATGGGAAGGTGGGTGAGGGGAGACGGCGGGCACTGTAAGATAAGAGAAAATAATTATTTATAAACTATTAAGTGTTCAGGGAAAAGGGGGGCATGACCAGGCCCGCCTGCTCACGTGACCACCCCCACATCCGCAGGTGACCGTGCCCGCCTGCGCACGTGAACACGCGGACCAATGCACCTGACCGCGCCCACCCGTGCACGTGACCATGCCAACCTGCGCATGTGACCCGTCAACCAGCTCACGTGACCACGCCCTCCTGAGCGCGTGACCCGCCAACCAGCGCACGTGACCACGCCCGCCTGGGCACGTGACCCGCCAACGGGCGCATGTGACCACGCCCAGCTGCGCACGTGACTGTGGGCACTTGCGCACGTGACCACGCCCACCCAGGCACGTGACTATGCCCGCCTATGCACGTGACCCGCTAACCAGAGCCAGTGACCACGCCCGCCTGCGCACGTGACCGTGCCGAACTGCGCACGTGACTGCGGGCACTTGCCTGCGTGACCACGCTCACCTGCGCAAGTGACCCGCCAACCAGCGCACGTGACCACGCCCACTTGCGCGCGTGACCCACCAACCAGAGCATGTGACCACGCCCACTCCGCACGTGACCACAGGCACCTGCGCCCGTGACCACACCAAACTGATCAAGTGACTACGGGCACCTGCGCACGTGACCATACCCACCCACGCACGTGTCCATGCCAATCTCCTCACGTGACCACGCCCAACGGCTCACGTGACCAAACCCACCTGCGCATGTGACCACACCTACCGATGCGCGTGACAAAGCCTACCTACGCTCGTGACCACGCCAACCTCCGCACGGGACCACGCCCACCTGCATACGTGACCCGCAAACCAGCGCACATGATTACGCCCGCTTGCGCACGTGACCCGCCCACCAGCGCACGTGACTCCACGCACCTGCGCACGTGACCAGGCTCATGCGTGCACGTGACCATGACTATCCCCGCACGTGACCACGGCCACCTGGGGAGGTGACCCGCCAACCAGTGCAAGTGACCACGGCCACCTGTGCATGTAACTGCGCCCAGCTGGGCACGTGACCGCGCCAAACTGCTCACGTGACTGCTGGCGCTGACGCACGTGACCACGCCCACCTGCGCACGTGGTCTGCCAACCAGCGCACATGACCACTACCACCTGCGCACGTGACCCGCCAACCAGCTCATGTGACCACGCCCGCTTGGGCACGTGACTTGCCAACCAGCTCACGTGACCACGCTCACCTGAGCACCATCTTTGGCCTGTGTCTGAGTAGAGCTTGGGCTCACTTGCCCATGAGGCTGCCCAGGTTCCCAGCAGCCTCTTCCTGGTGTTTTCCTGTCTCCACACAGGTTGTGGGGCTCTGAGCAGCAGCATCCTGGTTCTGCATTTCAGACTTTGGTTTTGAAAGGGCTTCAGGTGGTTGCAGGCAACCTGGAAAAGGTTTTCCTGTTGATGGAGGGTGGGTTTGATGTGCACCTTCCTCATGGCATTTCCTGAGGGGCCCTGCCTGCAGAATGCACTTCTCTGCTGGTCAGAGGTTCAAACCCACCAGCTGCTCCCCAGGAGAGAGATGTGGCAGTCTGCTGCCATAAATATGTTCAGTCTTAAAACCCTAATTGGGACACTTCTGCTCTGTCTGACACAGTGTCATTTGGGTCAGAATTGACCCAGTGGCAACATTTGTAAAAATACTATCTCATAGGGGCTTGAGCCAACTTCTCTGGCAGCTCTGGGTTTCTGCACAGGAGAGGGAAGTACTCAGTCCCTGGTGAAATCACTTTAATGAAGGGGAAGTTCTCGGTCCCTGGTGAAATCACTCCCTAACATGGCTCTGGTTTCTACACAGGATAGGGAAGTTCTTGGTCCCCGGTTACTCCCTTTGTAGACACAGCTCTGCCAGAGGCTTTTTCACAGTGTGGTGAAATTGCTTGAGCCCCTAAAGCTTGGCGGATGCCCCAGGGCACTTGTGTGAGGAATGTGCTCACCCCAGCTTCGCCTCTGCTCAGATGCTGCTCAGAGGTGGGATGAGGGCCATCAGCGTTGCCTTCAACACTTCGGTGGCCTTTTCTATTATGGGGATGCTGACTGGCAAATCCAGCAGGGCACCGCCTAGTTGTTCCTGGACCTGATCCAGGGGAGGCAGTGCATCCCTTCTATACTGGGTGCAGGGACCAAGAGCCAGATGGGATTTGTCTTCAGTGTGTGGGGACCACAAGTCCTCCATGCAGACTGCAGGTGGTCTGCCTTGTGGGGTACGCAGACAGTGTCCCGTTGAGTGTCTGCTTGTCAGCTCTCTAGGTCTTCAGGGGTGTATTCAAGTTCAGACAAATCTAATTTTCAGTTGGGGTCCAGAGTTGAGGCTTTGAGCTGGAGGGTCTCTGCTGCTACTTGAGCAGCGAGCTTCAGGCAGAGGCAGGCAGTAGCCAGCGCATCAGCCCAGTGGTTGCCCAGGACCTGAGGTGTCTTGACATTTTGGAGCTCGGGTGATGTGTGACAACTCCCTGTGTGGTGTGTGACAGACAGCTGGGTGGTGTGTGACAGTCCCCCCTTGTGGTGTGCACACACACACACACAACCCCCAGTGTGTGACAGCCCTGTGCCTTTTCTTTCTCTTTTTCTTCCTTGGAAATGCCTGTCCAGGTCTTGGAACAGTAACAAACTCCCTGGGGCTGGGACTGGCATTGGCCCACTCCAGCTGCATGGTCCATGTGTCACAGGTAGGAAGGGGGGCTTGGATGAACCCCCACATGTGTTGCCACAGAAGTTGAGTCTCTGCCTGCTGCTGACGTCAAGCCAAAATGTCTGCTCCAGTGCAGGCTTTGGTGAGAAGAGAGCGTTTTATTGGGAGCAGACTAGCACAGGGCACAGGGGGATTCGTCTAACCGCCTTCCTGAATGCAGACAGGAGGGACATTGAGTCACTGGGGAGAGAGTGTGGAGAACGTTGAAGTGGGGTTTGTGCATTGGTCAGTCAGTGTCACGCTTTCAGTACTGGGGGTCATCCCTGGGCAGTGGTCCTCGTGTCCAGACAGTGAGACCACCAAGACAGCACAGTGTAGCAGTTTTTCTCAGTTCTCTCTGACTCAAGATCATCAGTTTTAGTGAAGTTTTTCTTTCTTTTTTTAAAATTAATTAATTTATTTATTTACATTTTATTAGGGGCTCATACAACTCTTATCACAATCCATACATATACATATACATACATCAATTGTATAAAGCACATCCGTACATTCTTTGCCCTAATCATTTTCTTTCTTTTTTTTTTAATCTTTTTATTGGGGCTAATAAGGCTCTTATCACAATCTGTGCATACATCAAATGAGCAAAGCACCCTTATACATTCGTTGCACTCGTCACTCTCATAATTCACCTTCCACTTGGGTTCCTGGAATCAGCTCGGTTTCCCTTTTTTTTCCCCCCATCCCCCTCCCTCCCCGATCCCACACCTGGTCCCTTGATAGTTTATAAATAATTATTATATCTTATCTTACACTCCCCGGCGTCTCCCCTCACCCGCCTCCCCCTTGACAATCTCCCAGAGAGGAGGTTACACATAGATCTCCGAGATCGGTTCTCCCTTTCTACATGCCCTTCCCTCCTGGTGTCGCCTCTCCCACCGCTGGTGTTGAAGGGTTCGTCTGTCCTAGATTCCCTGTGCCTCCAGATCCCCACTGCACCGCTGTACATCCTCTGGTACAACCAGGTCCGCAAGGCAAGGTAGGATTGGGGTCATGATGATTGGGAGGGGAGGAAGTGTTCAGGAACTAGAGGAAGGTTTTGAGTTTCATTGTTGTTACACTGAACCCTGTGTGGCCCATCTCCTCCTCACTACCCCTCTGGAAGGGGTGTTCAGCTCTCTACAGGTGGGCATTGGGTCCCCATCATGCACTCCCCCTCTTTCACGGTGATGTGATTCTCACCACCACCCCACCTTTGATGTTGGAGACCTGGTCTCCTCTGTCCTTCATGGTCACCTATGTTGGTGTGCTGCTTCCGTGTGGGCTCGGTTGCTTCTGGGCTAGATGGCCGCTTGTTTGCTTTCAAGCCTTTAAGTCCCCAGACGCTATATCTCTCGGTAGCCGGGCACCATCCGCCTTCTTCACCACACTTGCTTATGCACACTTTCGTCTTCAGCCATTATGTGAGGAAGGTGATCACACAATGATTGTTTTTGTTCCTTTGTATCTGCTACATGGTCCATTCAACACCTTGTGTTCGCTTAGGCCGTGTGCTTCTTCTCTGTGGGCTTTGTTGCTTCTGAGCTAGATGGCCGCTTATTTGCCTTCAAGCCTTTAAGACCCCAGACGCTATATCTTTTTTTGATAGCCGGGCACCATCAGCTTTCTTCACCACATTTGCTTACACACACGGCTGTCTTCAGTGATCATGTTGGGAAGATGGGTATCCTGCAATGGCTGCTTAGCAGGGCGAGGTGCTATTGTATTGGGGGATTATGCATGAGGAGGCCCAATGTCCATCTGCTACCCTACTACTGAACCTATAAATATATGCATATAAATCTATTGCCCCCATAAACATAAATATATTTACATATGTACATGTCTGTATTTAGGCTTCTCTGTATGCATTTTGCCTCCTACTCCTTTCCTCTATTTCCTTTCGCTTTCCTCCCGACCCATTACCATGTTTGGCCTTCATTCTTGATTCAGTAGTTCCTCTCAGTTACCTTGCTCTTGGTCACTCCCTTCCAGTCCTCCCCTCCCCTCCCTCCTCTGGTTTAGAACCATTCGCTGTTCCCTTGTTTCTGTGTTGGGCGACACCTCCTCCCTTCCCCTACCTCCCACGCTCTCATGTCCCTCCAGGACCGTTGGTCCTGTTGTTTTCTTCTCTCATTATTTGTCCAGCCTATCTTATCTAGGTGGACCTGCTGACATAGTAATATGTGCATACAAATAGATATGACTTTGACTGTACCCAAGTGGCCCATAAGAACATGACTTTGACAGAAGCAACATCGACACGCTGATAAGCAGAAAAGCCACTAACATACAAAATTTACAAGGTAAAAAACAAAACAAATTAAAAAAGACTAAGCAAAAAGATAGCAAATATTAAAAGAAAAATTGCTAGTAGTTCAAGGTCCTTTCGTTGGCCTGTAGACCATCCTTTATACTCCCTCGGGCTCCCTTTGCTCTGCTTCCTCCGCTGCTCCATTGCACCCCCCCAGTGTTTGCCTGAGTGTGGCAGGGTCAGCTCAGTCGCCCATCCCCCATTGTGTCTCAGGTTCTGTCCCATGTAGGGCCATGTGTTGGTGCAGGATGTCGTATCTCGTAGAGTGGTCAGCTGAATGGTCCTCTCTGTATGACGGGCCCTTCTAGCTGGTCTATCGACTTTGGGCTTGGTGGACCCAGGTGTACTCCACTACGTCCTTTCTCCTAGTGAAGTTTTTCTTAAGCATTCTTATTTCTATTTGAAAATCAAAAAGTAATGATCTATTTAAAAATTTAAAAATCATTTCATTGGGGGCTCATACAAATCATTACAATCCATACAGATCAATTGTGTAAAGCACATTTGTACATTCATTGCCCTCATCATTCTCAAAACATTTGCTTGCCATTTAAACCCCTGGCATCAGTTCCTCATTTCCCCCCACCCTCCCCATTCCCCTCTCCCTCATGAACCCTTGATAATTTATAAATTATTATTTTGTCTTATCTTACACTTTCCAACGTCTCCCTTCACCCTGTTGTCGGTCTTCCAGGGATGAGGTTATATGTAGATGCCTGTAATCGGTTCCCCCTTTACACCCTACCTTCCCTCCACTATTTAAATTTTCATTGCTAAAAGAAAACTTGGATGAAGCATATAGAAATAATAAAATTATGTAAATTTCAGTTTATAATAAAACTAATCTCCAAACCCACTCTTTGCCATCTCACTGAGTGCATGGATGCTACTCCCAAGCCTCCCTGGACACTTGAGACAGCCTGTCCTGACATCCTGCCTGTTTGTTTTTCAGACCAGAGTTGGCCAAGGCTGTGTCCTTCTTCCCCGGAGTCACGTCTGCTGTGGAGCTGAGCCCACCCCTTCTAACCGGCCAGGTGAGGCCTCCCCCAGGCCCTGTTTGACCTCTCCTGCAGTCCCAGTGCCTGGCCCAGAGGAGAGACACTGCTCCTGCCTGTGCATAGCGCCCCTGAGGTGCAGAGGGACTTAGTACTTGGTGGTGGTGAGGGCTTGCAGGTGGAAGTGGAGGAGGGGTTTTTGAGGAGAGGAGGGAGTGCACTGTGTGGGAGCCACTGGGCTCAGGAAGCTGGTGAAGTCTGGCATCCAGGACATACTCTTGGCTGGAAAGTCAGGACTCTGAGGACACCTGGAGGCAGAGGAAGGTGCTGTGCTTGGTTACAGGTGCAGCGGCCTGCTGGCCAAGCCTCCAGTGATGCCGTCTGAGGGGTGCAGATGCTCTGTGAATTCTCCAGCAGCAGTCTGGACTGAGCTTCCCTTGGGGAGGTGGCTGGCACTTCATGGGGAGCACATGTGCCTCGTCTGGATGTTCAAGACAAGCTGCAGCTTCTGATCCACAGAAGAAGCAACTCCCAGACTCCTTGAGAAACGTAGTGATGTTCCTGCACACGGCTGTTTTAGAATAGTTTGATCTTGGACTAGTTTGGTATTTGAGACTGTTCCTGAGGTCACAAGGTAAAGGCAATTTAGTTTCACTCAGGCAGGGACAGACAAGGGTCCACTCTTTGGACAAGATCTGATCAGTTCACACTGCACTGCCAGCCACCTTCCCACCTGCACGGTGGTGCAAGGCCAAGACTCCCCCAGTTCTCTTTGTGGTTGTCAACGCTCAACATCTGTGTGTTTTGATTGCTTCTCCTCTGAGAAACCTAGAGGCAAACCCTTTGGTGATGGCCCAGGTAGAGTAGGATAAGGGGTTTCCACTTCCGGTTGTAGTTCATTGAGTTTATGATAAAAATGTTCGCTAGCATTAAATGAAAATTTATTAAAGCATTCATGATCTGAACTCTCCTCTTCATTTCCGTCTCACCACTATGTGCATGCACAGTTTTCCATCCAGCCATCCACACCGCCATCCAGTCACCCCATCCCAGTTGTCAGGTGCTGTTGAGTGTGTTTGACCCCTGTCGACTTTCAATGTTCGACATTGCAAAACACGGCCTGCGCCGCACCGTCTTCACTGTTACTGGGTTTGAGCCCATTGTGGCCTTCAGTGTGTCCATCCATGTGCTTGAGGGTCTTCCTCTTTTTCACTGGCCCTCTGCTTTACCGAACAGGATGTCTTTTCCAGGTACTCGTCTGGTGATGTCATGTCCGACTGTGAGACAAAGATTTACCATCCTTGCTTCTGAGGAGCATTCTGGCAGTCCTGCTTCCAAGGCGACTGGTTTGCTGTTCAGCAAGTCTGTGGTCCCTTCAGCCTGATTCAGAGTGCCAATGTAGGGTTTCACAGACCAGATCTTTACAGAAGCAGGCAGCCGTACCCTTTACCTGCAGAGAAACAGGTGCCTTGGAACTACCAGCCTCCCAGTCAGCAGCACCCACTGGGGTCATTGTCAGAGCAGAGTCTCTTTGCATCCTTGGCTAGCACTTCATGAGTTGGGTGTGTACTCAGGTACCTGTATGCTTCTGAGGTGCTCACAGATTGGGTTCCAGAAAAACTGTAAACCCTTGCTGATGGCACAGAACAAGCAGACTCTCCACCTAAGGGGATGCTTTAGACAAAGGATGATTCCATATCCCATGTTTGGTACCAGCCTCCCTAAAACCACAGGAAAAATAATTATTCTTCAGTGAATAAAATGGTTGTTTTTTCTTGAGTAAAGTGGTTAATGCCTGCCTCCTCCCAGCAAGTTTACTGCCCTGTGTGTAGATGTGTGAGTCCGCTGCTGTGCAGGGTTCCCTTCCTGAAGAAAGCTCCCAGTAACCTTCCAGAACCGATGAATGACCTGATCTCCTTGGAAGACCCTGATAGACAACATCTACTGGCCTGAACCAGTGGAAATTTTCTCTTGCTGATCATTCAGTTGCTTGACTGTTTTGCTCCATATTTGATTTATGGCTTATGAGAGCTTGAACAGTGTGTTAGGCAGGGTTCACTAGAGAAACAAAACCAGGACATTTGCATTTGTTTTGGGTTTTTTTAAATAGGAAAGAGCTTTATAATCAAGGGCAATTTCATATTGAGAAAACATTCCAGCCCAGTACAGATCAAGTCGTTAAGTACGTAATTAGCCCATATGTCTAATAACAATCTATAAAGTCCTCTTTAGACTCACTAAACACATACAATGATGCCGAATGCAGGAAAATCACAGGCCAGTGGGTGGGCAGTCTTGTGGATCCAGTGGTGGTGTAAGCATATCAGTGCTGGCAGGGGTGTTCACATGTTTTCTCCAGCTGCCAGGGTCTGGCTAGATCATGGTAAGTCCATTTGGCTTTTCCTCTAGAATGTCTTGCAGGGAGTGAGCCAAAAGTTATGATTATATATAAAAGGATGGGTTTATACATTGAGAATGAATATAACATTAACCGAGCAGTGTAGAAGACTTAGTTGAACTCACTTTCATGCAACCGTTCACATACTGGAAATCCTTCAACTGAACTGGGATGCCAGTCCAAGGTCAATGAAGCAGACATTGGAATCTTTCCTCAGGCAAGACAGGCCAAGTCTGCCTGAAGGCAGCAGACAGCAGGGTTAGTCAGCAATTGTCAGTAGCATGGGAGCTTAGGAAAGCCCCCTATACTGCTACAGGATCCACCAGCCTGAAGCTCAAGCAATGTACACAGCAGCAGCCTGGCAAAGCAGGTCTCAAAGAAGCCTCAAGCTCTAGCCATACCATCCATGGGTTGGCTTGGCCCACGGGTAGTGCAGTCCAGGTTGGGGTAAAGCATAGCTCAAGCTGGTCCCATGACCAGGCAGGAAGAGAAAAGGGAAGGGGCCTAGGAAAGCCATTTCTCTCTTTGCCTGCTAATCAAGTTTCAACATGATTAAACTCTGCCCACGTGTTCTGATTGGCCTACTTGGCAAAATAGCCCTATCACAGAGAATGTGAGTCTTTCCTCTCAGAGCCTTGTGAGGCCTTCCTGGTGAGGTTATCTATCATCTACTATCAATCATCTGTCTTCAAACACATGCAATGATGCCAAATGCAGGAAGAACACAGGCCAATGGGTGGAAAGTCTTGTGGATCCAGTGGCAGTGGAAGAATCTCAGTGCTGGTGTGGGCCTCCACATGGCTCCTCCAGCTCCAGGGCTCTCGCATAATTCCATGTGTCTTGCCATCAGGAATACCAAGCAGAGTGTCTGTGTCCCTGCTCCAGCAGGCTATTTATCTCCGGAGCGCCTCCAAATGAGGTCATCAAGCTGCAACCTGATTGGTAAGGTAAATTCCACCCCTTCACTCTTAGTAGTCTCAAGTTCACACCATATTACATAACTACCACAGGCACCGTATGCATTGTATAGCAACCACATCTCTTGCAGGTTCGAACTTGAACATTCAGAAACAGCTCTGGTGGCCCTCTCAAAGATGGTGGTCAAACATTGGGCTTTGAATCCATGTCGGTCTCCACAGTCCTGTCACTAACCCAGCTACTGCACCATGCTCCTTGAAGGACCCATTATGTCTATCCAGGGACTCTCATGACAGGACTTCAGCCTCTAAACTTCCCATTTTAGTTACTGTTTAGGTTCACCCCAATTTTTAAAACTTGTGTATGTTCTGTTTTGATTTGTCTGCCATGACCGAACCAGTTGGAACCAATTCCAAGCTCTAATTTGAACTGTAAATCTTTTCATGAGTGGTGGTTGAGCACTCAACTCTTTGTGCCATCCAGGAACTCCAGTTCCATATACTTCCTGTGTTAGGCCAGGTTGACTAGAGAAACAAAGCCAGAGACACTCATATATGTGTAAGAAAGAGCTTTATATCAATTAGTGCTTATATATCAAAGACACATCCCAGTCAAGTACAACTCAAGTCCAAAAGTCAGATACTAGACCATAAGTCCCACTTCAGACTCATAAAGTCACATGCAATAATACAGAATGCAAGATCATAGGCCTGTGGATTCTAAGTCCCATGGATCCAATGGTGGTGGAAGCATCTGCAGGGCAGTGATAGCAACCAGGGTCAGCCAGCAGGAAGGTGAAGGCACAGAGGGAGGGAGATGCCCCTGAGAAGGCCACTCCCACAAGGAAGCACCATCAGGCTGTAACCTGATTGACAGGCTCAATTCCACCTCTACACGTTTATATAGCTTCAACTTGGCATGAAATTATGTACCTAATACACTCCCTCACCAACCTCAGAAACTCAGGTGTTTATGATATAAAAGTAAAAGAGAAGGGCTCAATAGAAAGTAGATGTTTAGAAATTTATGATGGCAACATGTACAAATATGCTTGATGTAATTGATATGTGGATTGTGGTAAAAGCCTTAAGAGCCCCCAGTAAAAAATTTTTAAAAGCCCCCAGTAAAAAGATTTTTCATAGAAGTGAAAGAGAAATACAAATAGAACTATCAAAGGCACCAAATAGAGAATGACAAATATAACTAAATGGGAATCACAAACTACTCACGATCCCTTTGGGTGATATTGTTTCATAGACGAGAAATGTTATCATCGCCGTTGAAAGAGGTGGACATGAACTGCTTTCTTATCCAGGTACAGGCAACAAGCTTTTGATCCTCCTTCCACAAAGAGTTGATAGATACATTTTTCTTGTATTATAATTGTGTTTTATGTGAAGGTTTACACAGCAAGTTTGTTTTCCCATCAACAGTTCCCACACCGTTGTTGAGTGACCTTGGTCACATACTCTTGCAGTGAGGTAGCAGCTGCCTGTTAACTCCCTGGGCTCCCTATTTTCTTTTGTCCACTTTCCCTGTCTCCTCCTCTTGGGTTTTGGGCAAATGTTACCCTTTCAGTTTTGTAGTGTGGATTGTCCCCCAGACCACATTTTTCACTGGGTTTGTGGTGGGTTTTATAGTCCAAGGTAGCATTTGGTTGAAAGTTGATTTACAGAGGTGCCTTTGGTTTCAGGTTAGAAGTTGTACTCTCAGGGCAATAGTCTTCCAGGTTCCTCCAGTGTCTTTCGGTCCAGTAAGTCTGGTCTTTAACTTTTATTCTATATTCCCACCTATTTTAACCTTGACCTTTGATTATGATCTTGGTTAGAGATCTTTGATTATGATCTTGGTTGGCAGTTGGTATTGGGGTCCACCTAATTATTCTCTTAGGTTCTAGGAGGCTGTGGTCCAAGGGTACTGTTATTCTTTGAGGCTAATTGCTTCCTTGAATCTTTGTTTTTCCTTGTCCTCCTATGTTCCAGGATGGAAGGGTCCAATACTAGCTTCCTAGAAAAAGTAACATATTCTTAAGAGAAATGGCCGTTATATACATCATCATTTCCTAGACAAAGGACGTGACCAGGGTGAGTTGACAGAACCCCTGGATCCACAATATGATCAATTTGGGCCACTTGTCATCTGGACTCCATGTGACCCGTTTAACATCAGAGCTGTGCTTAATGCGGCCCTGCTATCTGTGGGGCAGAGGAGCTTATTCTCTCTAGTTAATCACTGAAATTAAAATTGATTGTTCCGTTTCACTCCCTCAGCTATGGTGGATAGATTTGAACTGAGCAGCATTGGAAATTTTTTGACTGAACAGAGGGAGACTGCCGTGGGGAGGAGCTCCTCGGGACCCAGGCAGTAGTCCCCAAGGACTCCCTGTGCAGAGGGGATGCCCCTGAGGAACTGGTTCAATTTCTAGTGTAAATGGCCCAGGTCCTGGAGAGATGAGCTGCTCAGGGCTAGACAGCTGCGCTAGTTTGCTCAAGAGGACTGGGGACTGTGGTGGTCTGCTCTGCCTGAGTGATTGCAACATCCCCAAAGAACTCGGGGGGCAGTTAGAACTCACTTGTTCTCTTGACTGTGTATTTACAGGAACTTTTTGGATGTCAGGGTCAAGGAAAGAGTGGCCCTAGCTTCAGAGCTCATGTGTGTGAGACAATCGTGGAAAGAAGCCTTTGCTGGGAGGTTGGGAAGTGTCCTCTGGCCGGGAATTCACAGTGTTTCCAGATGGGAAAGCTGCCCAAGAGGAAGCTGAACTGGGTTGGCTTGATGGGTCAAGGTCAAAGTTTGTCGGGCCAGAAGGCTCAAATGATATGTGTTCCCTGAAAAAGACCTCTCTGTCCGTCTTCCAGCCCAGTGAGTCAGTGGCTGTCCCCTCAGAAAGCTCATCTGGGGGCTGCTGAAGCAGCCAGGGAAGCAGCACAGTCTTGGGTTCTGACCACTGCTCCTTGGATGGCTGCCAATGGGCTTCATTGGGTGCTCTTTCCTGCACAGGAATAATAGCTTCTAGACATGTCTGCTGACAAAATTGACCCCTGTTAGGGCCTGTCCCTGGTGGCTGTAGGAGACATAAGGCCCCGCTGTGGCCAGGAGCAAACAACCTGGACAGTAGCCCTGGCTGGGGCAGGGACATCTGCAGTGCATGGTCACACCCTTTCCCAGGCTCTGTTACCCCTGCCCCTCCTCACCCCTGACATCATCCACAGCCTCCTGTTGGCAGCTGTCCTTATCCCACTGAGTTACCCCTCCCCATGCCCTCTGTTAGCCACATGACCTGCCCTCCCCATGCCATACTGCTCCTCTCCCCATGTCCTTCTGTTAACTACATGACCTGCCATTCCCAGCCCCATGCCATACTGCTCCTCTCCCCATGAACTCCTGTTAACTACATGACCTGCCCTCCCCACGCCACACTGCTCCTCTCCCCATGCCCTTCTGTTAAACACATCACCTGCTCCCCATCCCACCCCCCGCCTGCCATGCCATACTGCTCCTCTCCCCGAGCACTGACATCACTGAGCTTCTGCTCTTCTTCCCCAGGACTCCCTGCACATTCCCTGCCTCAGACAGCCTGCACATCAGCCCTCGCCACCTTGTGCCCTCAGGCCACTCAGGACCCCTGGGTAGGAAGGTGGACACTGAACATGAGGGCCACAATGAATTATGTTTGAAGAAGCTCAAATGGGCCCAGCCTCATGTAGCTCTTTGTGGCAACTTCTTAAGACTGGAAATCAGGAGAGTGGGCTATGGTGGTGAGGGTCAGGGGCAAGAAACCTTAAAGGTTGAGTGGAATGTCCCTCAGAGTCACGTTGGGCAGGTTAGACTGAGAGCCCAAGCATCAGAGTCCACGGTCCCACCATCTCGGACCCTCAGAGAAAGCTCATGGTGTGAGGTGCTTGGTCATTTACAAACTGCTTCCAGCTTGTCCTCCGTGACATCTCAGGGAGGAGCGTCAGCCTGGATGAAATTAAATAGCTCACCGAGTTGGGCCTGGGCATTCTGCCTGCCAATCCCCACGTTCCCTCCCAGGAGCCTGCTCCTCAGGCTGTTTTCCCACAGCTATGTGCTCCAACAAGATGGCAACTTGGCAGGCGCAAGAGATGATAGGATGAGCAGGGAAGGTGGCAGGCTAGTGGTTGAAGTCCAAAGATCCAGAGGTCAAGGAGACAGCTGCAGGATTCATACCAGGAGGAAAAGGCATGGCTTCCCAGGAGTTTGCTGAAATAGGAGAAAACTGCCTGTCCATTGCCCTCCACCCTCATCTGACCACAACTGCATAGCTGCTCACCATGCAATTAGATTACATCCTACTGAGAACCCTGGCCCAGCCAAGTTGACACAAAACCTCTTGTCTATTTGGCACCTACACACTTCTCTGTAAACCAAACAGAATCTCCAAACAAAGACATACTCGCATGTAACATGACACAACTAACACGAGTACGACTGACAGCACACAACCCCATTTTCATCTTATATTGTATAAATGAACCCCAAATATTGGATGTGTACATGCAAAGAGGAAACCCTCAGAATAACTGTAGTCCTCGTCTCTGTAACTGATCATGTGGCTGGTCTGCTCTTTGGAGCTGCCTTCTTCCACCACCCACTCTGTATTCCCTTTGCCCTCACAAGTCCTGCAGCTGGTCCTGGTTCTTGGCCTGACTCAGTGACTGAATCTGTCACTCCTGAAGAGTCTGTGCCATTAGTAATCTTGTCAGAATTGTATTGTTGTAGTTTACCATGGACTCTAACCACAGGACATGGTAATTCCAAGAGACGACCTTGATACCTGCCACCATGGCCCCTTTGTTCCTGTGCCCACTGGGCAATGACAGCAGTGGCTGGGGAGAGAAGATGACTGGCTTCCACAGACAGGTGGTGCTCATGACTCAGAGTGAGCCTACACAGACACACCAAGGCTGTGAATCTTTATGTGAGCAAAAAGGCTCATCTTTCTCCATCGGAGGGGCTGGTAAGCTTGAACTACTGACCTTGGTGTTAGCAGTTCAATGTCCGCATGGAAGAGCAATTGACAATGATGTAAGAATGGACAGTTTATATTTTAAACAGTCTTTTAGAGATTGAATTTACAATTGTTTTGCTTATCAAACCATTGTAAACAAACGTTTATAAGGGACCAAATAAATAACAATTATTCCTAAAGGGAAACATGATACCGTATAGAACAGAATACAAAAATTTCGCTCACTGCCATAAGTCCATGTCGATTTATTGTGACCCTATAGAACAGGGTAGAACAACTGCCCATGAGTTTCTGAGATTGTGACTTTACTGAAGCAGAAAGCCCTACGTTTCTCCCATGGAGCGACTGGTAGTTTTGAACTGCCTACTTTGAGGTTAGCAGCCCAATGTAGAACCTCTCTGACACTAGGGCTCCCTTGGAGCTATAGATGTAATGAAATACTATAAAACAATGAGAATGGAAAAAAATGACACAATGATACATATTAACTGAAAATGAACAAGGTATTGCTACACACAGTTGTATAGCTATATCACCAAGAGCTTAGGACCAATAAATGGCAAAAGAAGTCAGACATAAAAAAGAGCTCACATTGTATGAATTCACTTAATTAAGGATCAAAACTAGGAAAAATGGATTTCTGATGTTAGAAGTTGCGGACAGTCGGTGACTGGGAGGGGTTTCAAGTGGGAGTCTGCAATGTCGTTAGGTTCTCTTTTTCTATCTGTGAACTGGTTATGCATGTGTGCGCCTTTTGTAAAAGTGTTATGATATGTCCACATTTTTGCACATATACTCTAGGAGGAGAATGTAGAAGCACTGTATGAACTGTTATGAACAAGAGCTATCTTATGTGTAAAACCAAGGTATGAAATAGTATGAATCAAATATCAATTGGGTGAAAAGAAGGGGGGAAAAAAGAAAAAGTGGAGATCCTAAAACCTTAAACCCAAAACATCCCCTAAAATCCTTTTGAGGAGCGCTATTGGTGTAGTGGTTATGTGTTGGGCTGCGATCCACAAGGTCAGCAGTTTGAAACCACCAGCCGCTCTGCAGGAGAAAGATGGGCCTTTCTACTCCTGTAAACATTACAGTCTCAGAAGCCCATAGCCGGTATTCACTGTGAGTCAGCATTAACTTGATAGCAGCAGATTTAATTTTGGAAAGCCTTTTTAAAGCCATCCAATAAAAAAAAGCCATCCAATAGCTGAATCAGTAAAGAAGATCTGCTTTAGACATTGTGTTCTTTTAAAGAATAATCTGTCTGTGATCATATTGACACGGGAACTTGGAAGGTTAGGTGAAAAGTATAAGGGGCAGTGAACTTATGTGTATGATGGAAATTTGGAATTGGAAAAGGACAGTGAGAATGGCTACATAATTTCATAAATATAATGAATGTTAGCAAATTGTACACGTAGAAATGATCTAATTGGTATATATTTGTGTGTGCATTGTTTTAGGTCAGGGAGAAGACTTGAAGTTCAAATATAATTTACAGAGACCCCCTTGTTAAATCTTGAATGGGACAAAGTCCAGAAAAAACAAATCATCTGGTTGAGGGAGACCGTAAGCATGAGGCCATAATGGGGACTAAGGGATCCACAACAGCTCGGTCACATGGAAAACAAAGGAAGCCCCTTTAAAAGTCACGTTCCCAGCAGTTCAGACCATCACAGTTGGAAATGTGACTACAGAAATGGGAGAGGGACCGTGATTGGAGTAAATACATTATTGCAGATTAGAAAAGTTTACAGGATTGGTTCAGGGCCCTCCAACCATCTTGGCCAGGGCATGAACGTGCAACCTCAGTACCCCAGTTCCCATCAAGGGCATACTCAGGCAAGTTCTTGAGGGCTAGACTACTCCTCACAAGGCTGGCCAGGGGATTGGGTGGAAGCAAACAAACTCTGCCTGAGGGCAAAGCATTTTACGTTGCTAGTTCAGAGTCATGGAGCTCTAGTGCCATAGGAGGTTATGGGTTTAGCGGTTAAACACAAAGTTTCACTCTTCAAAACCACCAGCCAGCTCCAGGGAAGAAAGATGAGGCTTTCTACTCCAATAAATATATGTAGTCTGGAGATAAAAAGCCCCAATTTAAGTTAACTGGGTTGATTCCTACTAGAGGGATAATGTGTGTGGGTCAGATGCTTGCAAAGTCCCTCAAGGCAATGCTGCCAGACTGCAGTCTCTGCTCCCTGCTGCTGGAGACAATGGATTGCTTCTCTCTAAAACTTGGAACCATTAGCTTGGTTCCAGTAGGTGGAGTTCACACCCTACTGATAATGATTCATATGGAGATCCAGAACACAGGTCAAAGTTAAGCTGCCATCCTAAATTTTTAAATGTAGGATCCGCCCATTTTGTCACGTGTATACCCCCAATCCCTCCTCTTCCTATTGCAGGTATGCCCCTAGACCACCCCTTTTCACTGCTGTATAACATAGTGCAAGTCCTTCCTGTGATGTATGTCTTTACCCTCCGGTTTCCAATTTCCCCTTGTCCTCCTTCCCTTCCCCCTCTCTCCACGTGGACCACCAAGCCACCAAACGGGGCTGAGGTGAGCAATGCTACCATGATATGTGTGTGACTGCATTATTGTAATATCTCTTCTATCGCTCATGCTCTCGATGACTTTAATATTTATATCTCAACCATTTATGTTTCCAGGGCTTTCAATGACATTGGTCATCTTTTCAATGTTCATGAATCATGCTTATGAACTTCTCTTCTGTTAGTTGTCTATGTATATGCATTGCCTGTATTAAAAACACATACAACCGAGCAATTTGTCTGGAAAAATAATTTATAGAAACTTTATGTTCGATTGCCATGCTTTTTGCATAGCCAATTGCTCTTTTAAAACACCTTTCTTGTCATTGTGATACCATGCTAAAAGGTAAAAATATCTGTATATAGTCAAATAGCTTTATCTTTCCTTTAAAGACATGAACCTTCCTGTCTTGCTTAAAATTTCCACCTCACTAAAGCTAAATTGCTACTCTTGAAAATAAATCCCTGTAAGTTTTTAATGCTTTGAATATTTTATCGCTCTAATCCTCCTGAAGTTTATTTTTGAATGTAGTATGCTCCTTCCTTTGATTTCTTGTAAATTAAGCCAATTCAACCACTCATTAACCAAAGTATTCCTTTACCACTGGATTGTTTTGCCACCTTTGCTTTGCATAGCATATAGTTCATATCCCAGACTACTGAATTATTTGCCAGAGGGGTTTTACTAATTGTACACTGGCATCACAATACGCGGGAGCTTCGGAAAGATCGTGGGAGAATGGAATGAAAAGAGAAGATAATTTCCCATGAATTTTTGAAGCCTCCTCGTACATGTGCTTTACAGTAAGTCGACATTAGGGTTTATCAATAAAAAATTCAACTGTGATCCAAGAATGAGGGGTGTGACATTTCCTGGTTGAGAGAAAAGCGAACAGGAGAGCAGATACGAAAAGGATTGGTTAAACGATGAAACTGCAGCAAAGTGTTAGCTGTTATCACAAAAATGAACACACAGAATAATATTCTTGAACTTGGAAGTGGGAATTTCAGCCTTTCAAGGGCATCCACTCTGCGGGGCAACATCCCCGCGCTCCCACGCTCAGGAAGGAGGGTCTGGTGTCTGCGGCGCCGCGGGGCACAAGTGGGGCAAAGGGCTGCGAGATAACGCCAAGGCAGAGGGGTCCCCGCGAGGCGGCTGCGGGCCGCTCCGGAAGGCAGGGGTCCGGGGGCTCTGCGGTCCCTCAGGACCCGCCAGGAAAGGTTCCAGAAAGGCGGCTGGAGGTCCCGGCCGGCCGTGCAGCTCGCTGGGAGGCGCGGGCGCGCGTGCTCCGTCGGTCCCGGCGGCGGCGGCAGAGCGGGCCCTGAACGTGGGCGGCGGGTGGCGGAGTGCCACGCCGGGCGGGCGGGAGGTGACCGCGCGGGGCGGCCGCGGCGGCTGGGGTTACTGACGGCGCATCGGATCCGGAGCGCGCTGCGCGGGGCGCCGGGCAGGTGAGAGCGGCGCGGGACCCGGATGCGGCGCGGCTGAGGGCGGCCGAGGGCGGGGGTCGCGGCGGCTACGGGGCCCCGCGCTGGCGGGCGGCGAGCTCCTGCAGGTCCCGGCCGGCGGCTCCGGCGCCCGTGCCGCGCTTCCTGCCGGCTCGGAGCACGCGCGCCCGGCGGCCCGCGGGACGCCTTGCTGAGGCGCGGCCGGAGGTCGCGGGCGGGCGCCTCCTGAGGGCGCCTCAGCGGAGAGCGGCGTTCGCGCCACAGCGTCTAGGCGGACGCCGCGGCCCGCCTGCCACTCAGGTGTCTCTTCCCGCAGAAGTGTGTGTTAGGAGCGGGAAGCCTGTGTGGCTGGCTTCACTGATGTGTTTTTAAATCCCAGCGCCGCCGAGGAGCCCTGGGGCCTCGCCCCCAACGCCCTGCTTTGCCCAAGCGGGTAAGAATGCGTGTCCAAAAGGTTGCCTGGCCAGAGCGCAAGTGTTTGTGAATGGTAGCGACTGGGAAGGCTGCACCTCGCTCCGCTGGCCGAAGCCTGGCTGCTGGGCGGGTCACGTTTCTTTCCGAGCTGCTGTGGTGTGGCTGCAAGCTCCGCTGGAGTAGCTCCTAATGTTGGAGCCTGTCGTCGGCGGGTAAAATAGCATCCCGGGGTCCCTTCCTAGAGTGCTTCCTAGCACAAGCACATGGCGACTCGGAATACCTGTCCCAGGTACCTGGGGGCTGAGGCAACCCAGTGAACGTAGGATAATTTACGGGAGGTCCCAAACTTGAAGTGCTTTGCTCTTTAAATAATCTTAAGTGTCGCTTTATCACTGGTTGCAGACTATAAACACCCAGAAAGTATGAAACACTCTCCCCGCACCCCACTCCCCCAACCGCATTGGTACTTCTAAAGGGAGTGACAGGTGCTTTTGTAAACATCATCTTGGGCTGTTACTGTCTGGCGAAGTCATCATAATTAAATTAGATGAGTACTTCTTTTGAAGCACTGAATGGCTGTTTGGAAATAGGATTCCTAATAAAATCATCTCCAGAGAGTCAGAATTCTCAGCAGTTCATTAATCGTGGGGTTTTTTTTTCTTCCAAAAGCTACATCGTAAAAGGTTTTAGTGGAAAAGCAGAAGTATTTCAGAATACTGTAGCATAGGATAGAATCTTAACCGAGTTTCCCAAGGCAGGTGTGAGCAAATCTAAACCTTAACCGAATTTACTTCTCCAAAGCAAAAGTGAGATACAAAATCAACAACTCTGTTTTACATCCCTGTTCATGGGGATGTTCTAGTGGCAGGGGTGCCATTTAGAAGTGGGGAAAATGGGAGTTTTGATTTATGTCTGCTTTACACCTCTGGCCTGTATTTCTTGGAGAGTTATCCATAAAGATTTTAGATCCAGCTTGCTCTGAATATCAACAAAACCGATTGGGAGGTGGGTGGGGGACATAGGAACCTTGTAGTCTATCCTGTGTTCCTCTTTGTGTTATTCAGACTGTCCTCCTGTAAGAGGGGACCGCCAGAGCGGAAGCTTTACTAGGCATTATGGAAAACACTGGTGTCAGAAGTTTGATCTTGGCTCAAGCTCTGGACTGGAGTTTAAAAAGTGTCACTCCATCTCTCTGGCTTTCTGGCCCTCCTTTTTAAAACATTAATTAATAGAATTTGGGTGGAGGAGGGGGTGGGCCGGACTTGAGAAACATATAAAGGACACTCCCAGAATACTGCCTTTTTTAAAAGTTCTTTTGTATTTTATTTTATTTTTATAATCATTTTATTAGGGGCTCATACAACTCTTATCACAATTCATACATACATCAATTGTGTAAAGCACACCTATACATTGATTGCCCTCATCATTCTCAAAACATTTGCTCTGCACTGAAGCCCTTGGCATCAGGACCTCATTTTTTCCCCTCTCCCTACTCCCTCATGAACCTTTGAAAATTTATAAATTATTGTTTTGTCATATCTTGCCCTGTCCGACATCTGCGTTCACCCACTTTTCTGTTGTCCATCCCCCAGGGAGGAGGTCACATGTAGATCCTTGTAATCGGTTTCCTCTTTGATACTGCCTTTTTATTGCTGTCTTCCTACTTTATTTTTCTTTCTGTCTCTTGTTAGTTTTTCTCCTTTTCCCCATCTTCCCTCTCCTCTATTCTTCCTCTCCTTGTAGGACACCACAGGGCTTCTGGCCTCTCTTTGTCCTTTTCTGCCTGTATTCTCAGGTGCGCTCATCTTGCCCAGTGATTTGAATATTATCAGTAAACTGTCTACCTCTGATGTTTCTTGATAAACATACAAGCTCTCTTCACTTGATTTGTCTTTAGGTATCTGAATGTGTCCAGATTTCCACTCATCAGCCTAGCTCCTGCCTCCAGAAGTCTTTTCACACAAAAAAGCACCAGTGTCTCTCCCAAACCTGTGAAGTAAAAGTTTTGAAAGTCATCCTTAATTCATTTGCCAGTGGGTTGATTTCAACTCATAGTGACCCTATGGGACAGAGCAGAACTGCCCCTTTGGCTATCTGAGATTTTACTGGAACAGAAAGCCTTAGCATAGAGCTGGCTTGGTGGTTAGCACCTATTTGCCTTCCCCACTACCCACCCCCAGGGCTTCTCTGCCCTTCAGTCTTGTTGTTAGGTGCCATTCAGTCATTTCAGTTCAGCCCTGTGTACATTTGAGGGAAACTCTTCCTGGTCCTGCATTGTTCTTATGTTTGCTGCACCCATTGTTGTAGCCACTGTGTCAATAGCACCTCTAAAATATATCCTTAATCTACTTGTTCTGTTATTATTTCCACTACCCCAATTCAAACTGCAAATGGTACTTAATTAGCCTCCTTTCCTTTGCCTTGCTCTCTTCGAGTCATTTAAGGTTGCTTCCTTTTTTTCTTTTTAATCATTTTATTATGGGCTCTTACAGCTCTTACCACAATTTCTGATTTCTTTCTTCCACCTTCATATAAGGTATGTGAATACAGGGACTTTGTTTGCCTTCTCTAGAGTATCCCCAGCATCCAGAATAGTGCCTGAAACATTTAGCCAATGTTGAATGTGAAATGAATGCATGAATAGAATCTGTAATAACATCTTCTGATTCCACATATAGCATGTACTGAAAGGTCTCAGATTTGTACAACTGAGGAAATAACCAGGGGACCTAGAGTTAACCTCTTAGGTTTTCTTACTCGGTTTTCATTAACAGCTGCCACCTTTGTCTTCATAAAGGTACTCTATCCATGAAGAAGATAAGCATTTAGACGCTGTCATTGATTACAAAAGCAAATGTGAATTTCTCAGTCATGCTCATGTGCACTAGATTATTAGCATTTTGGCAACCAAGGGACTAAACAAGCTTTCTCAGTTTTGATCTTTTGGGGCATCAAATTTGGTCTTGAGAGTTGATTGGTTCTAGGATGTGGTAATTTGGTCAACATCACAATCCTATAGGAAACATTTCAGATTTGTGCAAGGAGTCGATTTAGTTCACTTTCACCGTTTTTTCTCTCTTTTTTCCATCTAAAAATTACCCACTATGTGTGTATATGTGTGTAACTGTGCATGTGCACATATGTATCCTTGGAACCACAGCCATCAAGGTGGCTCTTGTTCATAGCGACCCTATATACTAAGTGCTTCTTTGAGAGCTCAGTTTTGTTATAGTAGAGCCCCTGTGCAGCACAAGCACGTACCCACTTAGCTACTAACTAGGCTAAGAATGGAAAGATTGGTGAATCAAAGGAGCCAGAAGTGCCTTGCAGGAAAAGACCTGGCAGTGTACTTAACAGAGCACAGTGATTGAGAATCATATGGAGCAGAGTTACGAAGCTCACTGTGAATCAGAATTGACTTGATTGCAGCTGCTTATGGTGGTGTGACCCAAAGGGGCAGTTCTACCCTGCCTAGTAGGGTCATTATGCGTCAGAATTGAGTCGGTGGCACTGAGTTTGGTTTGTTTTTGATTCAACGGAAGATGTAAAGAGGCTTTCTACTTCCGTTAACAGTTACAATCTCAGAAACTCACAGGGGCAGGAGTTCTGCCCTTACAGGGTCCATGTGAGTCAGCATGGACTCAATGGCTGTAAATTTATATTAATTTAAATCCTGGTTTTGATCTGATTCCATCATGGCTGATGAAGCAAAATCAGAAGAGACTCAACATTTTAAAATTTGCATGAAGCAGAAAGAAAACCAGAATGGGAAACATTATAGATTTATCCCTGGATTAGAGGATTTGGAAGAGGGTTAGGGAGTCCTTTTAGGAATCTAATTCGGGAGATTGGATTGTTACCAGGTGGGTGGATAATACACATTCGAAATGGTGCATTTGCTGCCATCTTTGAGCAGGACAGCCTTGTTTCTGATTGCATGCTAAGAGAGTGGCTAGGCGTTGCTTGGGCTGCCCTTGTTTTATAAGAGGGAGATTCAGTTTCTAACAGAGCATAGACTGTAACTTTTCCCAGTCTTTTTCAGTTTTTTTTTCCATTGGTGAGGACATACATCACAGGAAGGGGCCGTGCTATGGGTAATACAGTAATTAGAGGGGGTGGTCTAGGGAAATACACTCAGTAAGAAGAGGAGGGGTTGGGGGTATACATGTGACAAGATGGGCTTATCCTACATTTAGGATGGCAGCCTAACCTTGGTCGTCCTTGGACGGGTTTGACCTCTCTAGTGTCTCCTACAAAGAAACAGACAACTACTATCCTTATCAGAATGGAGTAGACCCTACTTGTTGTGGGATAAACAGTGCTTCTCCATTGTCTTCCTTGTCCATCTTTTTCCAAATGTGGTTGTGTCCTTTTAAAGGGCGTCCATAGGTTTTATTCTGTAAAAAACAGAAATGCATATCCTTTTCTCCAGGTGAATGGACCTGGACCCCAAACACGGTTTCCATCAGCCTCAGATTTCTTAGGATCAATTTTCTCTGTAGAATTGAAAATGTGTTTATATTCCCTAATTTTACTACAAGCTTTTATTAAGGAGAAAAATTTTTTAGTTAAAATGACTAAATGAACTTTGTCACATATAAGATTCCTCTTCTCCCCCTTCTGTTTTAACAATTTAAATATTAAAGCATTGCTAGCAGTCTCAGTTACCTTGCTAGGTCTTGAACCAGTAAAACTACTAGTTAGATAGCCTTCATTGTTATGTAAATACTGGCTCCCAATCACTCAGAGAATTAGGAGAGCTAACTAATTGGGAGAACTTATTATCATACCTTGAAAGACTGAAAAAAAATGCTTAATAAATTTGTTCAGCTCGAGGAAGGGGGGAATGGGGAGGGAGGGGGGGAAAAAAGAGGACCTGATGCAAGGGGCTTAAGTGGAGAGCAAATGCCTTGAGAATGATTGGGGCAGGGAATGTATGGATGTGCTTTATACAATTGATGTATGTATATGTATGGATTGTGGTAAGAGGTGTTTGAGTCCCTAATAAAATGTAAAAGAAGGAAAAAAAAATTTGTTCAGCTGATCTTGAAGTAACTTACAAGCAGACATTTTTTTCTCCAAGCTTACCAATAAGGTTATAGGCTCAATTAAGACATTTTGCTTTTCAGGCTTCTCACACTATATGATTTTACCTTGCAATATTCTGTCTTGGTTAACTTCACTCATTCCCTCTAGGCTGGCTTTAGGGGAAGTTAATGGGAGCTTCTTAGGCCCTCCTGAATGCCCTAAGGAAATGACCCGGCATCCACAGTTAACAAACCTTTTTCTTTCAATTTCTAATTCCATGTGGGGGCGCTGTTTCTCCACAACAGCATTCCAGAAAACCGCTTGATTTAAAGGGTGGTCAAACTTCTCAAGTACTCTTTCCTGATAGGTATACATTTTTACTCTAGAAATTCAAGGAAGGAAAAATTGGCTTGAGCGCTCCTCCTTTTTTATAAACCATGGTATATCAGAACTCATTACTGCCTTAATTTCTTCTTCACAATCCTGACCAATAACTCCAGCAACACTTTGAGAATTTATGTTGGACTTTCTTAATAAACATCCTATAGTTCTTTTAGGTAGCGGACCCCAATTACTGCTCTTCATTTCTGATTCAATCACAGCTTTTGTCTTTTCCTCACAACTCTTATCAACTCCAGTATCAATTTTAATTTCTTGATTACTAAGGTTAAATCTTCCTGATAGAAACTGTATTAATCTTTCAATAAGAGGTTCCTGCTTTTTATGATCAAACTTCAGTGAGGGCTTCTGAGCCATCTCTTGGTTATTCAAACCAACTGCAGTGAGAATGGAGACTAGGTTTTTGCCTGTTTGGCCAAGTCTGGTCTTCTGCTGTGAGGCTACGAGATAACTGCCATTTCTCTCAAAGATCTTCTTTGCTCCAGTAGGCAGACACCTTGCCTCCCACGCTCTGCTATGAGGGTTCCGCATCAAGCTCCTTCCACTATTTTCCCTCCGGGAAGTCTTTCCTAATGGCAACCCTTCACTGTTGATCTTTGAACGACATTGGCGCGCCCAATGAGTTCCCTTCCTACAGTGGAGGCAAAGTTCAGGTTCTTTTAAACCCGATCTCCATGGTCCTGGCCCATGCTCTGACATTGGCCGCAGCCTGGTGTGCGTACACTCTCTTTGAAGATGACTTGCCTTCCCACAACTAAAGCACTTTCTACTGGTCTGATATAGTTTGCCAATGTAGCTGCCATGAGGTCTGCCTTGTATGCCTCTGCCTCTACATTCCTGCATATCCTAAAATAACCCAGCAAAGTGCCCTGTTCCCTGTAGGGACGCAAGGCATTTTTACAGTGCTTATTAGAGAAATCATAAGATAGATTATGCACTAGGTCTTTTACTGCCTGAACATTCTTCACACACTTGGAAATAGCATCTTCCAGTCGGGACACAAAGTCAGCATAAGGCTCATCATTCCGTTGTCTTATAGCCCTGTAACTTGGCTTTCTCTCTTCTGATGGAATTATCTTTTCCCAGACCCTTAAGCAAACCTCACGCATCTGTCCTATTGTCTGTTCAGTAAACTGTAGTTGAGACTCCTCAACTGTAATCTAATTCACATCCCCTAGCAATTGATGAATTCCTGTATCTATCCCATCCTCAGCATTCTTCCGAGCTTGTACAAGGGCTGCTTCCTTCCATAGCATTTGATATCGCAAGGATTCTGAAGAGTAAAGACAAATTCTCGCTAAAGCTCTCCTGTCTGTAGGTGTCCAGCTCTCACTCTGCTAGAGCCCTTATCAAGCTAATTACAAAGTGTGAGTCTGGGCCATAATAATTGATTGCCTGCTTGAAATCTTTTAGCGACTTAAAGGGAAAGGCATTATGAATTTCTTTTGGTTGTTTCCCCTTAAGTCTGTCTGCTAACAACTCTAACAGGATAAGACATTTTACATTCTAAATCTCCTTCTGCAATCCCTCTTCCTACTTTGGATAGTAAAGGTGCTTTCCTATACTTTGCTTCTTTATGTCTATTCTCTGAACTACTCTTTTCAATCTGTCTATCTTGGAGTTCCACTTCCTGAACTTCACCTTCAGTGCTAGCTCTCCTAGTTTGCATTTCTTTGGAGCTAATCTCTCTACCTCGAAGGCCGACTTGCTTCATTGTTTTACAATCTCTGGCCTTTCTTACACTAAATTCCAGCAGGAGAGCAGCTGCTTTTACTATGTCCCCTTCTGACTCAGGCTCTGTTCTTTTAGCTCTGCCTAAAATCTTCTCATCTGCCTGAAACCCGTTCTGACTGCTTCTCATCTGATTTAAGTTTGGGCATCTTAGACATTGCCTGTTCTGCTTCTTGGCTTTCTCTACCTTTGAAAGCAAGGGAGCTTCCTGGGATTGCTTTATAGCCATGCTTTGGATCTTGCAATCCACTGCCTCTAGTACTGTATCACCTTTAAACCTTCAGAGTCTGCAGTCTCGCAAGAGCATATAGGCTTTGGCCATGAGGTCTGTTCTAGAATTGGAGGCTTTAGATAACAAATCAATCCCGGCCTTTTCAGTTTTTCCTAAAGTTTCATCACCTAAATCATGCTTATTCACAGACACTTTAGCTTGCTTTTCTAGATTTGAATAGACACATGACTTCTCACTAGACCGATCATCCTCATTCTCTTCCTCCTGCAAAAGTTTTAAAACCATCTTAACTTGAACCCACAGAGACCACTTCTCCATAGGGATACTCTCCTCATCTCTGTGCTTCCTTTAAGTTTACAATGACCTCCTCCCAGGTCTCTAAATCAAAAGTTCCTTCCTCTGGGAACCATGGATTATACCTGTTTACTACTTTTAGAAAACATTGTATCTTTTTCTTCATTACTTTTACACCTTGTCCTTTCAGTAAGTAGATGAGCATGGTACCATAAATTTCAGGTTTACTTTTACCTTGCTCCCATTATCCTCTTTAAAATACTCATTCACTATTTCCACTACTTCTCTCTCAGTCCCCACACTGGATCCTCACATCACACAATTTTCAAATTCACTCTACATTCCGGTGGGGCTGTATAATTGTTACATGGGGTATAATTCATATTGTCCCCCGTTGTGCGCCATTTGTCAGGGAAAGCCATCCTTGTGCTGGGGCTCCAGCCTCCAGCCCAGTCCTCGAGCCTCCTGCCTGGTCTCCATCCCACCTCCCTTCGTCCCACACTGTGCGTGGACCTGGCGGGTAAGATCATGGCCATCCAGGAGGTGAGCATGCTACCATGAATTGTGTCTGACTGCATTATTGTAATGTCTCTTCTATCATTCATGCTCCCGATGACTTTAAGATAGTACTTATATATCTCTACCATACAACTGTGCTTATTGAATCCAAGATTAGTGGTGGGGGGCTGGCACCCTAACTCATACCACAGTACACACCATTTGTCTAGTTTTTCAGTGCTTCTTCTCCCACTCACCCACTCCAACCATCATGACCTTAGCTCTACCTTACAAAGCTGGCTAGACCAGAGAATGTACACTGGTACAGGTAAGAACTCTCAACACACAGAATCCAGGACAGATAAACCCTTCAGGAAAAGTAATGGGAGTAGTGATACCATGAGGGTAGGGGGAAGATAGGGGAAACAGATAGCAATGATTGATGTATTAACACCCACACCCCAGGGGGACAAGCAACAGAAACATTGGTGGAGTCAGACAGTGGACACTGTAAGATATGAAATTATAATTTATCAAGGTTTCATAAGTGTGGTAGAGTGGGAGAGAAGGGGGGAAAAGGAGCTGATACCAAGGGGTCAAGTATAAAGAAAATGTTTTGAAAATGATGATGGCACCATAGGTACAAATGTGCTTGATACAATTGATTGTTATAAGAGCTATAAGAGCCCCCATAAAATGATTTATTTTTTTAAGTGTTTAGGCAGATCTGGATGGAGGCTAGATCGAGAAACAATAGTTTCAGAATTTGATAATTTTGCTTAATAACCAAACTGAAAACTCACTGCCATTGCATCTTTTGTGACTCACAGCAACCCTGACTTTGAGCAACCCTATTGGACAGGGTAGAGCAGCCCCTGTGAGTTTCTGAGATTGCAACTCTTTTTTTTTGTTTTGTTTTGTTTTTTTTTTGAGATTGCAACTCTTTACAGGGGTAGAAAGCCCTAACGTTTCTCTCTCATAGTGGCTGGTGGTTTTGAACTATGTTGGTAGCAGCCCAAGTGAAAACCACTATGCCACCAGGGCTCCCTGTGCAACATAGCGGGAGCTGTTGTTTTCCAAAACATTCACTTGGCTATTTCTTTTATAAGAAGCCAATTCATTTGGCAGCTTAATTCTGTTCCAGTTTTCTTATCTAGAAAATGTGGTGACAGTGTGAACCTGTTTGTTGTAATTTATGTGAACATAATTGAGTGATCTAGACCAAGTGAGCTGACTGGTCAAAAATCAGACCTGTGGATTGCCAAATTGGTTCTGCTGAGATTGGGGCTTTGCTGGATCCACAGGCTTCCTGAAAACTGTGTCCGAGAAGCTCTGCATTTTAGAGCTACATTTTATAGTTGAAAGAGAGGCCTAAGGAGGGTGGGAGTCCTTAAGCTCTAAGACCTTAATGCTGTCATTGTTGTGTTCTTTTAGTGTACCTGCAGTTTCCCTACTGCAGTGGGAACCATTGAAACATCTGTTCTCATTCTCTGAGATGGTGTGCCACCCCACTCCACACCACCACCACCTCATCCCTTTCTCTTATTGTAGAGATAATCCCCCTTCCATATGTATCTCAGATATCCAATTAATGAAGAAAGACAAAACTAGGAGATATGATTTAGATGAAGGAGACCATCAGCATGAGGCCATAATGGGGTCCAAAGGCTGTGTGGCCATGTTGCTAATTATAGAAATGGATGAAATCTGCCACAAAAATGTGATTGGAGGCAGAGCAATTCATCACTGTCTCAGGCAGGACTACATAAGTGAGAATGGGGCCATTATTGAGACACGGATACGAGCACAGATTAGAAAGGCTTACTGGATTTGTTCTGGGGCCTTCCGACCACCTATGACTCATGACCATAGGGTCTTAGAGTTTCTCAGTTTCCATAGAGGACCTTCCCAGGGAAGTCCCAGAGGGCAGATTCCTCCTCTCTGCTCTGGCTACTTGTTGTTGCGTGCCATTGAGGACACTTGGATTTGTTTGACCTCATATACAACCGAATGAAACTCTGTAGGGTCGTGCACCATCCTCAAAATTGTTGCTGTGCCTGAGCCACCGATGAAGCCACTGAGTCCATCCACTTCTTCAAGGACTTCCTCTTTTTCATTTCTTCTCCACCTTACAAAATAGGATGTTCTTCTCCAGGGACTGGTCTCTCCTGACAACATGTCCAAAGTATGTAAGATGGTGTCTTGCCATTCTTGCCTCTAAGGAGCACTCTGGCCTTATTTCTTCTGATACAGATTGGTCAGTCCTTCAGCAGTCCATGGTACTGTCAGTAGTCTTCTGGTGGACCACAATTCCATGCATCTGTTCTTCTACAGCCTTCCTTATTCAGTGTCTAACTTTCACATGCATATGATGCAATGTAAAATAGCATGGCCTAGGTCATGTGCACCTTAGTCCTCAGAGTAACATCATTGTTCTTCAACACTATAAAGAGGTGTTCTGCAGCAGATTTACCCATTACAATACATCTTTTGATCTCTTGACTGCTGTTTCCATGAACATTGATAGTGGATCTAAGCAAGACAAAATCCTTGACAACTTAAGCCCTTTTCTCTGTTTATTACCTATTGGTCCAGTTGTGGGGATTTTGGTCTTCCTTATATTGAATTGTAACCCATATTGAAGGTTACAATCCTTGATCTTCAGCAAGTGGTTCAATTCCTCCTCACTTTCAGCAAACAAATGTTGTCATATATGTACACAAGCGGGCTCCCAAAAGTTAGTGGAACAAGGAATCAAAAGAGAATAGAATTTTTCAGGAATTTTTTGAAATCCCAGTGTGTGCTTGTGTGAGTGTGTGTGTGTGTGTGTGTGTGTGTGTGTGTGTGTGAGAGAGAGAGAGAGAGAGAGAGAGAGAGAGAGAGAGAGAGAGAGAGAGAGAGAGAGAGAGAGAAAAGAAGATGTGGGCATAAAGCAAACATCAAGCAACATAAGGGAGAATGCTGTTGGCTGCTGTTGAACTGATTCCTGTGCGCATGCACAGTGACCTGCTGTGTGCACCATAGTGACCCCCTCAGAAGCAGATCATCAAGCCTACCTTTCAACTGAAATTCTGAGAATTAACAATTTTCAGAAGTCTGTGGATAACAGTGAAAACCCAAATTCTATTTGCACAGTCCCCACGTGGATTAAGCTGCCAGTGAATTCCTTCAGACCATTGACCAGGGATGTGAACACTCTTGCCACCAGGCAGAGGGCATTGGAAAGTGGATTACCCCTTAGGCAGCCCATGGTGGGGCTTAGAGACTTGCCTGAGTGTATCCTTGAATCGAGGCTGCCGTTCTGGGCTGCACATTTATGAATCATGCCCCCAATGCCTTGGTTTTTCGGCCCTGGACCAGTCTTGTAAAATGTACTGTTTAACATATCTGAGTTTGCTTTCAGGGACACCTTAAGTCTAGTCCCCTTGAATCCTAGGGCCTGGAGTCCTCCTCCTCATCAGAAACAATCTCTGTGCAGGTGTGCTGGTATATGAACTCTGAGCCCTCTCCCTAAAACCAAAAAATAAAACCCAAACTCACTGTCATCAAGTCACTGCTGACTCACAGTGACCCTCTGAGTTTCTGAGACTGTAACTGTCTATGGCAGTAGAAAAACCAATCTTTCTCAGAGCTGATGGTAGTTTTGAGCTGCCAACCATGTTTCTCTGGTGGGAAATACCTCAGTCCTTGGCATTACAGGAGAAAGAATTCATGTAGAAGACTAATTGGTGATCCAAATGGGTTTTTATTAAGGAGAGAAGGTGATAGAGAAGAGAAAGAGGGGAGAGAGGGGGGAGGGGGAAAGAAAGGATTGAGAGAGAGAGACCACAGCAAAAGAGGGAGGTGGTCTCCAGGTTTGGCCTTTAGTTCCTTTGGCTGGGAGGCGTGGTCGACATTACTGGTTGACCCCATTGGCTAAATTAAGCCCACCTGGCCTGGTTTGTGCCCACCTAGGTGCACTGCCTCCCTGCCTCAAGTGCCTGAATTTGGAGCCTGCCCAGTAGACACCCTGTTCCCAGCTCTAGCTACCTAACATAAAACTACACCATAACACTACTCCCTCCTAAACAGCATAGCTAAAAATATGAGTTGAGCGGAGAAATTGGTTCTTAAAAGAATGCCTTCGCTTACAACCAATTGTCATTTTAAATTTCACTTGATGATGTAGAGGGAACCAAGAGAGCATTCCATCCCTCAGATTACTTGTAAACTACTGCAGAAACCGCCAGAAAGCCAGCAATTGCCTGCAAGACTGAGGTAAGAATCTCAAGGTTGACTCCCAAAACCATACGCATTGCTATAGAGTTGATTCTGACCCATAGCAACCTTACACAGGACAGGGTAGAACTACCTCTGAGTTTCCAAGTCTGAAACTCTCTATTTTTGTAAATCATTTTATTGGGGGCCCTTACAGCTCTTATAACAATCCATACATCAATTTTGTCAAGCACATTTGTACATATGCTGTAATCATCATTTTCTTTCAATGTGAGCGTATCAGCTCCTTTTATTTCCCTCCTTCCCAACCCTCCCTACCTCATGAACACTTGATAAATTATAAATTATTATTTTTCATATTGTACAGAATCCGCTGTCTCCATTCACCCAAGTTCTTGTTGTTCATGCCCCCCAGTCACCCTCCAGGGGGGCGTGGTTATACAGTGATCATTGCAGTCAGTTCCCCCTTTCACCCCCCACCTTCCCCCTACCCTCGTGGTATTGCTACTCCCATTACTGCTCCTAAGGGGTTTATCTGTCCTGAATTCTGTATGTCCAGAGCTCTTATCTGCACCAGTGTACATGCTTTGGTCTAGTCGGATTTGTAAGGTAGAACTGGAGTCATGATAGTGGGGTGGGGGCTGGGAGAGTCTGTAATTCTTTACAGGAGTAGAAAGCTTCACAGGAGAGTGAATTTGAGGCTGAGATGTTGGGAAAAGTTTGGTCAAGATAAACAGATGTGGAGTGGTGTAGGGAAGGAAAGATTAAAAAAACCTGGTCCAGGATCCTCACAAATTTTAAGTTCATTTAGACTCTCTCTAGGGAGGAAGAAGAGCTATCAGCAGGCAGGCTGTGTCATGCTTACAGCATCTACCAAAATGCTTCCTGACTCTTCTCAGAAATTCTCCCAGGTGCTACCAGCCTCCTGAGTCTGAGAATGGTTCCTTTATGTTCTTATTAAGCTGAGGAAGGTTGGCACTAAAATATTTGGGAATCCAAGGAGCATGGTGAGGTCATTTCAGGGGGTCTTGAGGAATGACTAGTAGGGAATTCAGCCAAATTAAAGGGCTTAGCAATTTGAATACCAGCTGACTGACCTTGATCAAGCCTCTACCTTTCAGGGTCAATTAAAAAAATAATTTTTTTTACCAGGTTTCTACTATATGTCCTCACCTGTAATTAGGGGGCTTGCATGCCCCCGGAAAATATAAAAACCTGGGTTAGCATCAAATATCTCTCTCTCCACGTAGACCACCAAGCGGGGCTGAGCTGAGTATGCTACTATGAATTGTGTCTGACTCCATTTATTTCAATATTTCTCTTTCTCTCATGCTCTGTAACTTTACTATAATATTTATTATCGCTATACAATTGCGCCCACCGGACTCATAATGATGTGTTAGGGGCTGGCTTCCCCAGACACCTGATGCTTATTCTTCTTCTGTCACCTCTGCCCCCCCTCCCCCCACCTTTCTTCCCTTCCTCCTCTTCCCACTGTTGGGCACACCATTGCTGTGTGTGTTGCTCGACCTTTTTTGTGCAGGTCTCTGCAGGCAGTTGGGAGAAGAAGGGAAGTGAAAGGGACTGAACATGCCACTATCTGTGGGCAGGACAGGATGTCTGATGCTTTGCTGGCTCTTTGATATGTGAGACCAGCAGCCAAACCTACCCCTTTAAGAGCCTGGAGATGATGACTGAAGGCCTTATGCAAATATTTTTACCTTACTTTTATTGTTCTTCATGTAAAGTGACTGGCTGGGCAATTTGTTTTTAAGACTCCAAGCTCAAACATTCCAAGAAAGTAAGCATTCAAATGTTAAATGCAGGAATTACAAATACTCCTTGACTGGGATGGGTATGCTCTGCTCCCTGCTGCTGGAGACAATGGATTAATTCTCCCTCAAGCTTGCAACCAATAGCTTGGTTCCTGTGGGTGGAGTTCACACCCTACTGATATGGTTCATATGGAGATCCAGACCGGTCAAAGTTAAGCTGCCATCCTAAATGTAGAATCCGCCCATCTTGTCACAAGTATACGCCCAATCCCTCCTCTTCCTATTGCTTGCAAGGAAGGCTGGAGTCTGGGTGTCCCGGGGACCTTCAAAGACCCGCCAGTCATACAGCTCCACGGGAGGCGCGGGCGCGCATGCTCCGTCGGTTGAGGCGGCGGCAGCGGCGACGGCAGCGGCGGGCGGGCGGTGTGCCGTGCCGGGCGGGCGGGAGGAGACGAGCGGGGCGGCCGCGGCTACTGATGGCGCACAGGATCCGGAGCGCGCTGCGCGGGGCGCCGGGCAGGTGAGAGCGGAGGCGCGGGACCCGGATGCGGCGCGGCTGAGGGCGGCCGAGGGCGGGGGTCGCGGCGGGGCCTGGGCCCCGCGCTGGCGGGCGGCGAGTTCCTCGAGGTCCGGGCCGGCGGCTCCGGCGCCCGTGCCGCGCTTCCTGCCGGCTCGAAGGACGTGCGCCGGGCGGCCCGCGGGACGCCTTGCTGAGGCGCGGCCGGACGTCCCCGGCGGGCGGGCGACGCGTTCGTACGCCTCCTGAGGGCGCCTCAGCGGAGAGCGGCGTTGGCGCCATCGCGTCTACGCCGGCGCCCCGGACCCGCCTGCCACTCAGGTGTCTCTTCAGGCAGAAGTGTGTTTTAGGAGCGGGAAACCTGTGGTGGGCTTCACGTACGTGTTTTTAAATCCCAGCGCCGCCGAGGAGCCCTGGGGCCTCGCCCCCAACGCCCTGCTTTGCCCAAGGGGGTAAGAATGCGTGCTCCTTGGGGTGGTTGTCCGCGTAGATTCCAAAAGTTTGTCTGGCCAGAGCGCAAGTGCTCGTGAATGGTAGCGATTGGGAAGGCTGCACCTCGCTCCGCTGGCCGAAGCCTGGCTGCCGTGCGGGGTCACGTTTATTTCCGAGCTGCTGTGGTGTGGCTGCAAGCTCCGCTGGAGTAGCTCCTAATGTTGGAGCCTGTCGTCGGCGGGTAAAATAGCATCCCGGGGTCCCTTCCTAGAGTGCTTCCTAGCACAAGCACATGGCGACTCGGAATACCTGTCCCAGGTACCTGGGGGCTGAGGCAACCCAGTGAACGTAGGATAATTTACGGGAGGTCCCAAACTTGAAGTGCTATGCTCTTTAAATAATCTTAAGTGTCACTTTTTCACTGGTTGCAGACTATAAACACCCAGAAAGTATGAAACACTCTCTCCCCGTACCCCACTCCCCAACCTCATTGGTACTTCTAAAGGGAGTGACAAGTGCTTTTGTAAACATCATCTTGGGCTGTTACTGTCTGGTGAAGTCATCACAATTAAATTAGATGAGTACTTATTTTGAAGCACTGAATGGCTATTTGGAAATAGGATTCCTAATAAAATCATCTCCAGAGAGTCAGAATTCTCAGCAGTTCATTAATCGTGGGTCTTTTTTTCTTCCAAAAGCTACATTGTAAGGTTTTAGTGGAAAAGCAGAAGTATTTCAGAATACTGTAGCATAGGATAGAATCTTAACCGAGTTTCCCAAGGCAGGTGTGGAGCAAATCTAAACCTTAAGCGAATTTACTTCTCCAAAGCAAAAGTGATACACAAAATCAACAACTCTGCCTTACATGGGGATTTTCTACTGGCAGGGCTGCCATTTAGAAGTGGGGAAAATGGGAGTTTTCATTTATTGTTGCTTTACACCGCTGACCTGTATTTCTTGGAAACTTATCCATAAAAGTTTTAGATCCAGCATGCTATAAATATCAACCAAACCGATTGGGAGGAGCGTGGTGGGCATATGAACCTTGTAGTCTATCCTGTGTTCCTCTTTGTGTTATTCAGACTGTCCTGTAAAAGGTGAAACGCCACAGCAGAAGCATTAATAGGCATTATAAAAGACACTGGTTTCTGAAGTCTGATCTTGGCTCAAGCTCTGGATTGGAGTTTAAACAATGTCACTCCATTTCTCTGGCTTTCTGGATATCTTTTTTTAAAACATTAATTAATTCAAACTGAAAATGATACTTAATTAGCCTCCTTTCCTCGGGTCTTGCTCTCTTGGAGTTATTTAAGATAGCTTACTTTTTTCTTGTTTAATCATTTTATTAGGGCTCTTTCAGCTCTTATCCCAATTTATGATTTCTTTCTTCTACCTTCATATAAGGTATTTTAATATAGGCACTTTGCCTTCTCTAGAGTATCCCCAGCTTCCAGAATAGTGCCTGAAACATTTAACCAATGTCGAATGTGAACTGAATGTATATATGAAATCTGTAATAACATCTTCTGATTCCACATATAGCATGTACTGAAAGGCCTCAGATTTGTACAACTGAGGAAATAACCAGGAGACCTAGAGTTAACTTCTTAGATGTTCTTACTCAATCTTCATTAACAGCTGCTGGAAGGTACTCTATCCATGAAGAAGTTAAGTATTTAGACGCTGTCATTGATTATAAAAGCAAATGTGAATTTCTCAGTCATGCTCATGTATACTAGATTATTAGCATTTTGGCAACAAGGGCCTCAACAAGCGTTCTCAGTTTTGATCTTTTGGTGCATCAAATGACAGTTGATTGCTTCTAGGATGTGGTAATTTGATCAACATCACAATCCTATTGGGAACTTTTCAGATTTGTGCAGGGGGTAGATTTAGTTCACTTTCGTTGTTTCTCTGTCTTTTTCATCTAAAAATTACTCACTGTGTGTGTGTATGTGTGTAACTGTGCATGTGCACGTATGTATCCTTGGAACCACAGGTATCAAGGTGGCTCTGGTTCATAGTGACCCTATATACTAACTACTTCTTTGAGATCTCTTGTAGAGGCCCTGGGCAGCACAAACATGTTCCCACTTAGCTACTAACTAGGCTAAGAATGGAAAGATTGGTGGATCAAAGCAGCCAGAAGTGCCTTGCAGGAAAAGGCCTGGTAGTGTACTTCACAGAGCACAGTGATTGAGAATCATATGGATCAGAGTTACAAAGCTCACTGAATCAAAATTGACTTGATTGCAGCTGCTTGTGGTGGTGTGACCCACAGGGGCAGTTCTACCCTGCCCAGTAGGGTCATTACGCGTCAGAATTGACTCGGTGGCACTAAGTTCTGTTTGTTTTTGATTCAGTGGAAGATGTAAAGAGGCTTTCTACTTCTGTTAACAGTTACAATCTCAGAAATTCATAGGGGCAGGAGTTCTGCCCTTACAGGGTCCATGTGAGTCAGCATGAACTCAATGGCTGTAAGTTTATATTAATTTAAATCAGGGTTTTGATCTGATTCAATCATGTCTGAAGAAGCAAAATCAGAAGAGTCTCAACATTTTAAAATTTGGATGAAGCAGAAGGAAAACCGGAACGGGAAACCTTGTAGATTTTATCCCTGGATTAGAGGATTTGGAAGAGGGTTAGGGAGTCCTTTTAGGAACCTAATTCGGGAGATTGGATTGTTACCAGGTGGGTGGATAATACACTTTCTAAATGGTGCATTTGCTGCCAACCTCGAGCAGGGCAGCGCTGTTTCTGATTGCAGGCTAAGAGATGTGGTGGCTAGGCGTTGCTTGGGCTGCCCTTATTTTCTAAGAGGAAGATTAACTTTCCAACAGAGCATAGACTAATTCTTTCCAGTCTGTTTCAGTTTTGCTTCCTTGGTTATAACTGAACTGTGAAGACGGTTTCAAATCCCTGATTAAAAGTGTTATTTTTTAAAATTTTATTATTTTAAAAGTGTTATCTTAAAAAGTAATTAATTACTGTTTTCATTTTATGATACATATGTATTTGTAAACAGGAAGGACTTTTCCAGTCAGTCAGCCACTTTCTCTTTGTCACCACTGTTAGGTTAATTGATCCATTTTTATGGATAAGAGTTAAGTAATAAATTAGGCATTTGATGTTAGTGTACCTTTGTTTGGAAATATGATCAGCTTTGTCTTTCTTTTGGCCTGACTTTAAAAATAGAATGACTGTTGTTTAATGAATTTGTATATATATGTAATTAAGGAAAATGAGTAATGTATGACATGATGTAGTTACATGTTCTTGTAAGTTGTGTTGCTCATATGTATAGAATTTTCATATAAGAACGGTCTAACCCAGTGGTTCTCAACCTGTGAGTCACCACCCCTTTCAGTGTTTAACAACACTTTGACAGGTGTTGTCTAAGACCATTGGAAAATACATGCTTCTGATCTGGTGAGAAAAGAGCTATCTCAAGCATCACATTGATGTTGGCCTTTTGTGCATACTTTTGCAAAATGTAGCAATTTATTTTACTTTTGGCACCCATGATATACCATACTTCAAGACAAAAATTCATTTATTTGTCATTAGAAAAAATATTTAGCAATATATAATTACATATTTTTGTGATTAATCACTATGCTTTAATTATGTTCAATTAGTCACAATGAAAATATATTCTGAATATCAGCTATGTACCTTATGATTCATCAAAGTATCAAAATTACAGTTATGAAGTAGCCACGAAAATAATTTTGTGTTTGGGGGGCACCACAACACGAGGAACTGTATTAAAGGGGGGTTGCGGCATTAGGAAGGTTGAGAACCACAGGTGTAACCAAAAAAGCCAATTCCACCACCACTGAGTCAATTCTGACCCATAGTCATCCTATGTAGGGTTTCCAAACTGTAAATCTTTTTTGTGGAGTGGCTGGTGGGTTTGAATTGCTGACCTTGTGCTTTCACCAGCCCAATATTTAACCACAGTGTCATGGGGAATCCTTAAGAAAATTCTCAAAGTCCTTACACCCACTCAACACATGTGATTTGTTTGGATGGTGTATTGACAGGTTACTAAACTTGATCTTTAAGTTCAATTGACTATTTGTATCTCAAGGTTTTGCATCATTGTTACATCCAACTCCTGATGGAAAATATTTCGTGGGGGATAGCAACTGAGTGATGAGTGCTCAAGCAATCCTTCAGAGACGGAGGGAGCATAAAGTATTCCTTATATAGCATGTATAGTGGTTTAGGTGTTACCGTTACTCTGGAGGTGATTTAAAGTACACAGGACATGTGCATGGGTCGCATGCAAACAATATATCATTTTATGTAAGAGACTTATACATTCAGATTTTGGTACCTGCTGGGAGTCCTGGTCCCCCTCTCCGTGTATATGGAGGGAAGACTATTTTAGGAGTAGAAGAAGGTAAACATAAATTTACTTTTTTGTAAATGAGCCAATAGATAGACTATAGATAACACCCCTCCCACTTGAAAAAGGAGGTTAAAAAACCTGAGTAGAGCAAGTGTTTATATTATTTAGCTTTGTTTTCCATATTCCCGTGTGAGAAAGAAATGTGAGCATTAATACTACATCTTTTATTAAGTTGTACTCTAACTTGTGCCAAGTATGCTCAGAATTCCACGATTTTATGGTCAATAGTTTCATATATCTGAAGGTTGGATTCAGTAGTAAACATAAGATGCACACACACATGCACACGGCTTTTTACTGGTTTGGAAACCTGGGTAGGTATGTAAATTGTTTCAGGCAAGTTTCTGGTGTGTTGATATTAAAGTCACCATGACAGGCTATCCAATCCCACAAATTGGGGATTTGTGATTGTTTCACTGCCAAAGGGTTAAGCGACTCTATAGCTGTATAGTCTGGCCTTTGGAAGGAGAAAGATTTAAAGAGAAAGCTCACAAGGGCAACACAATGGTGATTTCTAATCAAAACCCAAAGGGAGCCCTGGTGTTGCAGTAGTTACTTGTAGGGCTGTGACTCCACAAGGTCTGAAGTTGGAAAGCTGACTCTACTCCTGTAAACAGTTACAGTCTCAGAAAGGAACGGGGCAGTTCAACCCTGTCCTATAATGTCATTATGAGTCAGCATTGAATCGATGGTAGTGAGTTGTTGAAGTGAAACCAGAAAATTTAACGGTTGACCACCTAGGCATTAGTGTCAGTCTTCAGACCAAGACATTGCCATTTTCATTACTTAGCAGCAACTTGGTAATTTTACCCATCCGTTTCAATGATGATTGAGGAAGACAGAATGATCATAAAATGGAATGCTGTGAACTAGAAGCCATCGAGCCAGTTGAGCCTGCTTCCACAATCTAGTTACCAGCTGTCTCTCATATTTAGCATGCCTTAAATATATTTAAAACAGTCGCTGATTCCAACTAATGTCATGAAAAAATAGTTGGCTGTTAATTAAAAGGTTGGACGTTCGAATCTACCCATTGATAACCTTGGAAGAAAGACTTGTTTTCAATCTGATTTTGAAAAACTAGATGTAGAAAACCCTGATGATTGTCAACTGGTTTAAACTCAATATTTTTTAAAAAATGCATTGTATAAAACTAGAATGAATTTTGCCCAAAATGGTAAAGAAATTGGGTAAAAGATGGTTGTTGTTAGATACCATTCAGTTTGTTCCTACTATAAGTGACCCTGTGTACAAAAGAAGAAAGCAATAACCAACCCAGCACCATGTCTGTTGTTGTATTCTCCTCTTGTTGGAACTATTGTGTCAGTCCACCTTGTTGAGCCTTCTTTTTCTCAGCCCTCTACTTTACCAAGCATCATGATGTCTTTCTCGAGGGACTGCTGTGTCTTGGTGACATATCCAAAGTAAATGAGACAAGAGTGGTGCTACCCTCCCAAATGTATGTTTGAAGAAGTACAAGCTGAATGCTTTGTTTGTTTCTTGCAGTTTGTGTCATAGTCAGTATTCTTCACCAACACCATAATTCATAGAATCAACTTTCCAGTCTTTGTCCAGCTTTCGTAAGCATGTGAGGTGAATGAAAATAGTGTGACTTGGGTCAGGCACACTCAAGGTGACATCTTTACTGTTTTACACTTTAAAGAGGTACTTTGTAGCAGATTTCCCCAGTGAAAATGGGTCTTCTTTTTAGCATTGGTTAGTCTGCCTATTGAAAGAACTGAAATCTACTTTGTTATACTATTCAATTCTTACAAAATTTTTCTAAAGATTATCAGGGAATGGGTCTTTTAAATGATAAAAGTTTTTTATCTTCCAAAGGTTAAAGCTACAAAAAATACATTAGAACTAATAAAGGAATTAATTAGTAAAATCACAGCATACAATGTCAATGTATTAAAATGTTATTTCTTTAAACTAGCATTTCAATTAGATAATAAAATCATAAATGTAGTTCAATTACTTAAATGTATACCATCCAAGCCCTGAGAACTATTAAACTCCTGAAAGAATACATAGTAAACAATTAATTATGAATATAGTAACTATATTTAGATTCATTATAACTCAAATAAAAATTACTCTGGCTTTTGTGTAGAAATTGACAAGTGGGCTTAAACTCTTTATGAGGATACAAAGAATCTAGCTTAGCCTAAAACAGTTTTTTAGAAGAACAAGGTTGGAGGCCTTATACAACCTTATTTTATACTTATCATAAAACTACATTAATCATGCACTAGTATAATCCTTAAAGATATACACTGACCCTTAAGAAAACAGGGCACTTATGATTTTATACATACATATGAATAAATTTATATAGTGAAAAGGAACACGACAGCAAATTATTGCCTATAACAGTACAGAGAGCTCAGTCTGACTCAATTTAGTGTGTCAGTTAATATACTGAAGGTCTTTCAAACTCACCTAACCACTAGCCCCAGGCTAAGGCTGCAGACAGTAGGAAGATGAGGTGCTGAGGTGTATTGGAGGCCAATAGTGCAGTGTGTTGAAGCCAGGTCACAAAGGAGCCTCACATGGTAGTGATTCAAAGTGACTGGTTGCAGGTGTGGCATCTGTAATGATGGCAAAAAAAGGCGGAATTAGCCTGTAGGCAGCAGACATGGCAAGGTGGAGTGGGGCCATAGTGTGGAACTGCATAGCACAGCAGTGTGGTGCACTCTGGCTTGACAAGGTGTTTTGGAGTGCTCCTCAGCCCACAGGCAGCACAGAATGCATGATGAGGCGGGGCAGCTGGATTAAACAGAGAACTGTGCTGACCACCATGGAGGGAGAGAGTGGCAGGCCTCCAGAGAGCCATGTATCTCCGTCTCACCTCCAAAGAAGGTCATTAGACAGTGACCGTCTTGAATGTCTAAACGCCACCCATATCTTCTTACAGGTACCAGGTCGGCACAAAAAAACAAATTCTGGTTTTGCCACTAGAATTTAAGCAGCTGCTCAAAAGGTCAGTGAAGGAAAGGATAGTCTTTGCAAAGCATACGGTGTTCTAACAACTGGACGTTTGGTGCGGTCAGAATTTCAGGCTTTTTCTCCCACATACATAATAACCATTTCAGTTCATCATATACCTCAATAGTAAAATCTGAAAGTTTTTAATATTTAGTGAAAAATCCCTGCGACCCTGTAACCAGGCAAAAATTTCCTACTTCCAAAAAAGCATAAGTCATAAAAGAATAATAAATAGGACGTCATCAAAATGAAAAGCTTCAGCTTTTAAGAAGGTATCCATTAGGACCATAATGGATAGGTATATAATGTGATTTTTTTGAGTACTGTTTTCATTTCATATTTTTCCCTCTTCCAGTATTTTCCTGAGATAATTTAATTTGTAGCATATGCCACACCGGTCTTCAACATCGAGTCTTAATTTTTTAATGCTGGTCGAATCTTCGATCATCATTGTATGTTTGTCATGCAATCTATTGTGTTCCAGAAATTTTTATTTAAAGATTTATCTTTGAAGCAATTTAAAAAAGTAGTCTTAATAAAATTTGGGTTCCCTTTGTAATTGTGTTTGCTACAGTGGTATTGTCTGATAAAATATATTTTCTTAGACTGTGACTCATGACAGTACTAGAAAACCCATTTTTCTGGGCTCTGGAGCGCCTGTTGGGGGCCTTGGGTTGTGGATTGCAGCCTAATGGTCACCCAGGATGCCTTTCATTGTTCTTTAACAATTCGTGACCAACCCAGGGGAGTAGGAGTAGTTTGGTTGGTGGGCTCAGAATAGGGTAGACGCGTTTGCATCATAAGGGTCCTTGCTTTGCAAAACTCAGAAGAGGCCATGTGCAGCAGATGCACCCATTACCACCTTAGTTTGAGTCCAATAAGACCTACCAATCACTTCTGAAAGATGGAATTGTAAGTTCATAGATTTCTCTTTTCCTCAGCCACTGGATTTGTCAACCTGTATTATGGCGGTAGTAATACTGTCGTAATTTTCCAATTGAACTTGGTAGGTTCAATATTTCTTGTTCAAAAATGTGAGTATATTTCAGTATTAGAGCATGAATTTTCATAGGAAGTTAAAGAAAAGTTTGGAAATTCTCTGACAGCATACTGACAGTTCACAATTTCTATGAAATAAAAACAAAGTAAACCTACACATCCAAATGCCTTTGTCATCAGGCACTAAAGGCTATTACTCATCTTGTCCAAGTAGCATTGCTTTTAAAAATATATATATGAAATAGTACAAAAAAATCAAAACAAGGAAAAAATCACATGTGCATATATACAATTAATATATATGCATATCGTTTGATTTTATTTCCATGTGTTTTCATACTTTCCGTTTGTATTTTCCCGAGATAATTGAATGTGTAGCATATGTCATACCAGTCTTCAATAAGTAAAGTTTTACTTTTTTTTTATGCTTGTCTAATCATCATGCATTATTGTATGTTTGTAATCTTCTTTATTGAGTTACACAAAGTTTTTATTTAGAAAGATCACTTCGAAAGATAAATGGAAAGAGTCCCCGATAAAAGTATTAAAAATGAAAAAAGAAAATCAAAGTGAACATAGTAACAATAAAGTTTTTTTTTTCATTTTTAATTGTGTATGTCTTAGTGCTATTCCGTGATGGAATTTTTTTCAGACTGTGTCTGTTGATGGAAGTAGAAAGCCCATCCATGTGTATAGTCATTAGTGTTGATGAGAAAAGGTATTTATGATGAAGAAGTTGGTCTTGTAAAATTATATTATATTATCTGTCAGGGGAAGCCAGCCCCTAACACATCTCTACGGGTCCGGGACGTGCAATTGTACAGCGATAATAATTCAAGATCATAGTAAAGTTATAGAGAGCATGAGAGATAGAAGTATTGAAATGGAATCAGACACAATTCATGGTAGCATGCTCACCTCAGCCCCGCTTGGTGGGCAAGAGCTTTAATGTTAGCCCAGGCTTCAATCTTCTCTGGGGACATGCAAGCCCATTCATCACAGGAAGGTAATACAGTAATGACAGGTGGTAGTTTAGGGAAATACACACAATAGGAAGAGGAGGGATTCGGGGTATATATGTGACAAGATGGGCAGATCATAGATTTAGTGGCAGCTTAACCTTGTTCATCCTTGGATGGGTTTGACCTCTCTGGTGTCTCCTACAAGGAAACAGAAAACTACTATCTTTATCAGAAGGGAGTGGACCCTACTTGTTGTGAGATAAACAGTGGTGTCTGCTTTAGATGGCTGATAGCTCTTAGGAAGAATGACCCCTCATCTACTCCTGATGACCTCCAAGTGTATATTCACAAGCAGCAAAGTTTGGTATATATTTGGGTGAGTCAGCTTTGGAGAAATCCTTCTGTTTCCCACAATCTCCAACTTTCTTTCTACCAGGTCTTATTTTTCAACAACTCTTCCTTTTAGGTTCTAAGTTTTTAATTTTTAAAATTAAATAATTTTATTGTGTGCTTGTCCAACTCTTATCACAATCCACAGATACATCTAGAGTGTCATGCACTTTTATACATTTGTTTCTCTCATCAGTCTCAAAACATTTTTACTCTACTTGAATCACTGGTATTCGCGCCTCATTTTTCCTCCCTCCCCCCTCCCCCATGGACCCTTGTTAATTTATAAAAATTATTATTATGTCATATCTTACACTCTCCAACGTGTCTCTTCACCCACTTCTCCGCTGTCCGCCCCCCAGGCAGGAGGTTATTTGTAGATCCTTGTAATCTGTTCCCTCTTTCTCCCTCACCTTCTCTACCCTCGTGGTATCGCCACACTCACCACTGGTCCTGAGGGGTTCATCTGTCCTCGATTTCCTGTGTTGCCTGTTCCTATCTGTACCAGTGTACATCCTCTGGTCCAGCTGGATTTGTAAGGTAGAATTGGGATCATGATAGTGGTGGGGAGGAAGCATTCAATAACTAGAGGAAAGTTGTATGTTTCATCATACATGTCCAATTTCCCACAGATGGGTTCTGGGTCCCCACTTGATTTTTTTGGTTTTTGATACCTGATCCCTTCAATGCCTCGTGCTCTCACAGGCTGGTGCGCTTCTTCCATGTGTACTTTGTTGTTTCTCAGATGTCCACTTGTTCATTCTTACACAAACTTTTTGGTATAAATCGTTTAAACTTGCACTTTAGCCGCATATCATACCATCACTACCGCCATCCTATCGTACTCAGAATAGGAAGACAATTCTAGAGCTTTCTCACAGGGACCCTCAACCCCACCCCCACTTCCTTGCCAGCACTGCCAGGAGGTTCCTGTGGAGCGCACTAGGACAGGACGCCCCTCAAGTGAGATGAGTGCTCTGTGCACGGCGTGGTCGGTCCGGTTGCACTACCAATCACGAGGTCAGCCCGTTGGAAACCACCCATCAACACCCTTGTCGTTGCGCCCACTCAGAAACCTACAGGGGCGGTTGGTTTGTTGGTTGGTTGGTCCTCCCCCTCCTCTGCTTCCTACCCATACGCAGGTCCGGTCAGGAGGTGGTGATAACTGGGCACCAACCTGGTCTGTCTTTTCCCTGTTCCTGCAGGGATCCGCCAGAAGTGCGGTGGATGGCACTTGGCTGTGGGCTAGAGCGTCCGTAAGCGGGACAGCGGAGGCGCGTGCACGGAGGGTAGCAGCAGCCATTGTGGTGGCGATTCCTGTCCGGGACAAGCAGCGGTGATGGCAGCGGCGGCGGCAGCATCTGTGGTGAGTGTTCTGGGTCAGGCGGCGGCGGTAGATGATGGCGGTGTTTGACCTGGTCGAAGTTAGGCGACTGTCCTGCCAAGGACGCGCCATTGCCGGCTAGTGATGCACACTCGTCCCGCCACTGCCACCCAGTGTTCAGTTTCACTTTCTCTCCTGAGCTCTGTTGCCAACGCGATGGGACAAGAGGGCCCTGTGTCGCTGGGCAGAGTTTCAGGATGCCGGCAGCTTTGCCTCAGTCCTCCAGTTGGTGACTGAGCACCGCGGTGGCCCGAGGTTGTACCTGCAGCCTTACGGGTTGGTGGGCTTCACTGCCGGTCTTCATCAGGCTTTGTGGACCAGCACAGGGCGCTCTCCCGCTGCTACCTCGCGGACCAGAGCGGTCCCCAAGGAGGCGTCATGAAAAAATAGAAGTTGGCATGTTGGGAGCATTGGTCTGCGCGAACTCCTCTGGTCCTGGTGTCACCTCTACCTCTCCGGGCCTGGGCGGAGTCCCGACTGCCTGAAGCGGTGCTTGAATTTTTCCAAGAACCCACTTGGGGCCTGGGAACAGCCCTGGTGGCTCTCATATGGCCAGAAATTTGGTGTTTACTACCTGGGTCTGAACACGGCCGCATCTCGTTGACGCCCGCCCAGCTCTATTGCAGGTGGTACTTGAGAGTGTTTCTCAAGTCCCAACTTTGGGTCCTGGGACCTGCCTTGGTGGCTCGTGGTCACCCGGCGAGTGGCAGTTTGCTCCTAGGCGACTCCTTGAGTGTGTCGCTCCTCAGGTGTGGCCTGAGATAAATGATTCCACATAGGTCGCCAGCCCCACCGATATGTGGGACCTCCAGTGTGCAGCGCCTGCGTGGTGGGTGAGGGCACACCACTCTCCCCTCCTTTATTTCTGGGATGTTGGCCAGAGTGTCCCCGGACCTCTGGGAGTGAGTGCTATGGGGTCGCCTGGCTTGCCTTTGGCTGAAACCTGGTTCCTGTCGTGGAATTTCTTTTGCTGAAATTGGTCATTTTGGGCCATCGTATGGATGCTGACACGCTCATCTTCAGTGACGGTCGTTGAAGATGTTGGTTTGATGTTCTGGATGTGCGTTGGTTCCCTGGGTCGCTCTTTGTTTACCGATGGCCCCTTGGTGCGATCCCTTCGATTCCCGTGTGAGTCACCTGCTTTGAGACCTGTGCGCTGGTTTTTACGAGTCCAGTTGTGTTCGGTTCTTTGGTGCCTCCTCCAGCCTCCAGTGCCAGGAGGGGGCGGGACCCACAGAGGTTGGGGTGTTGGGTCTTCTGTGCTCCCTGTGTTCTCTCCCCACTGCAGGCATCCCTGGCAGCTGTGCCACGCTTAGCGGAGCGCCTTCCAAGCTCCTTGGACTGTGTCTCTGGTGTCAGGCACTCTACATGTCCTTTTGGCAGCCATTCTTCCTTAGCCCTGGGTGGGTCAGGTGAGGCAGAAACCTGTTCGCTTTCCTTCCTGACCTCACCCAGCACCTGACGGATTTTTTCCCCCTCTTTTGCTCTCCTTGGTTGACTTTACTTGAACACCCCATCGAGGTGCCATCAGCGTATGGGATTTCTCCTCTGGCTCTGTCCGTGGGGCCCTAGACTCTTCCCGCCATCCGCTTTTTGGTTTCGAGGGGAGGGCAGTGTTGCAGAATTCGGTTCTGGCTCTCAGGAGCACCCTTCTTGGTTCACGGCGTGCGTCCCGGGTGTGTGTGCGTCTGTGATCCCAATCTACCATCCGCGCTCGTTTTCTTGGCACTGGGTCTTTCACGTGGTGGGGATGGTCTGCCCCTCCTGCCACATGTGCACCTGCTCAGGTATGCATGGGGTTGTGGCTGTATTGTCCCTTTGCCTTTGCCCCTGGAGCTCACCAGGTTGTCCCCTCAGGTGCCAGATGCCTAGCCATGTTGTCGCTCGTTTTAGTTGTGCTTGTGTTTGTCTTTGCGTTTAGGGTTGTGTTCTGGGTTACTGTTTTGAGTTAAGGGTTGTGGTTGTTAGTTTTGGGGTTGGGGTTTGTGGTTTCGGTTGTGCTTGTCTTTGTCTTTAGTTTTAGGGTTGTGTTGTGTGAAACTGTTAGGGTTGTTAGGTTTGTGGTTTTTTTGTTTCGGTTGTTTTTGGTTGTGCTTTTGTTTGTCCTTATGTTTAGAGTTGTGCTTAAGGTTCCTGTTGTGTTAGGGGTTTGGTTTTGTTAGGTTTGTGGTTTTCGTAGTTTTGGTTGTAATTTGATTGTGCATGTGTTTGGCTTTATATTTAGTGTGTTGTGGGTTACTGTTGAAGATTAGGGGTTGGTGCTGTTAGATTTGTGCTTGGGGTTTGTGGTTTTAATTGTGCTTCTGTTAGTCTTTAGGTTTGGGGTTGTCTTTTGGGTTACTGTTGTGGGATATGGGTTGAGGTTGTTAGGTTTGGGTTTAGGGTTTATGTTTAGTGTTATGGTGATG